>NC_085845.1:199105878-199405878 GCF_035594765.1 Anolis carolinensis
AAAATCCCACAATATCTGCTTTGAACTGGGATGTATGGCAGTGTGGACTCAGATAACCCAGTTCAAAGCAGATATTGTGGGTTATTCTGCCTTGATATTCTGGGTTATATGGCTGTGTGGAAGGGCCCAAAGAGGGGCCCAATCTGGACTATCCAGCACCTAATGGCAGGTACTAAGAAGTCCCTGCTTTACATCCCCAAACCTGACCTAAAGCAAAAGAAGTGTTAACAAACTCCAAGGAATGACAGTGTTGCTCAGGATGGCTTTCCATCCTACAGAAGCTGCTGCAACAAAACTCTGGGATGTGCTGCTACTTTGCACTTCTTAAACCTTGTAATGGTGCTCCTGGAAGAGCCAAAATTCTTCCACTGCTCCTAGGGAGCCATTGAAGGGAAGCAAAAATAGAAACACCCCTTCCCCGATTGAAGCACAAAACAGTGTGCTGAATTCTTCATGCTGCAAATCATGCTTTGCTTTTCGAAGCTGCTTGGAGCCCTTTAAAGCAAAGGAGCCGGGGAGCTCTGAGCAAAGCAGCCAGCTGTGAGATTTTTATTGGCCACGTTTGAACTGGCTGGGTGACCGCACAGTGCTGATTCAATACCCCTGGGCCATGGGCCACGCCGTGGCATGTTGGGCAAGGAAGCCAGCCTGATATTATTTCACCACACACACACCCTTTCTGTTCTCCACCCTTCTCTTTACCTCTGCAGGCAGACAACAGGAGCCAAGATCCCACCTTGTGCTTGAATAAAATCATAGAACCATAGAGCTATAAGAGACCGTACAAACCATCCAGTCCATCCGCATTCTGACAGTCAGGAAAACACAATGAAATCCCTCCTGACAGATGGCCATTCAGCTTCTGCTTAAAAACCCTCCAGAGAAGGAGGCTCTACTGAATTCCCAGACAGCTCCAAGCATCAGGAAGCTCTTCCAACTGTTCAGATGGAATCTTCCTTATCATTGAAATCCATGGCTCGGTGTCCTAGTCTCCAGAGCAGCAGAATGCAAACTTTCCATGTCCTAGATGTGACATTCATTCAGATATTTAAACAAGACTCTCAAGCACCTTCACAGTGTTTTTTGTTTTCTCCATGCTAAACATACTCATCTCCTTAAGCCACTCCTGTTGGCTTCCAGCCCGTTCACTAGTTTTGTTGCCTATTCTGGAGATGTTCTAGCTTACCAATCTCCTTCTTGAATTGTGGTGCCCAGAAATGGACACAGGATCCCAAGTAAGATTTAATCAAAGTAGAATAAAATGAGACTAATACTATACTCAAGTATAAGCCTAGTTTTTCAGCTCTCTTTTTAAGACTGAAAAAGCCCCCCTTGGCTTATACTTGGGTGAGGGTCCTGGATGGCTTATATTTGGGTCAGCTTATACTCGAGAATATATGGTACATTTATTATTTGTCTCTATTATTATTGGTATTATTACATTTATTATTTTTCTCTGTTATTGTTGCTACTATTACATTTATTTTACTCTATTTTTATTATTATTATTATAATGCATTTATTATTTCATTCTGATCTTATTATTATTATTATTGCATTTATTATTTTACTCCATTTATTATTACATGTATTATTTTCCTGTATTATTTATTATTATTATTATATGTATTATTTTACTCTATTATTATTAAAAGGATACATACGCACATTTACATTGAAGAAGATGAGAACAATGATTTGATCAGAGCTGGACAGTCTTATCTTAAATTTAAGCTTGATGTAAATATTCAAAAACATTTAACCTACTGATGCCTCAATTAATGTAATTTTATTGGTATCTATTTTTATTTCTGAAATTTACCACCCTCAGCTTATACTGGAGTCAATGTTTTCCCAGTTTTTTTGTGGTAAAATTAGGTGCCTCGGCTTATATTCGGGTCAGCTTATACTCAAGTATATACGGTATTTCAAAGTACCATACAATGAACGCCTATGTCCCTGTGAGGCTGAGACAGTGGAAACTGTGGAGCACGTCTTGTTGTACTGCTCTTTATACTAAGACCTTTGTAACATTTTATAAATCCAGTTTTAGAAAGTTTACCAGTGAGATCTGTAAGGTTTTATGTTGATTATCTTTTGACAGACCAAGACCACAAAATTACTGCTAAATTTGCTAGCTTTTGTACAGCAGCAATAGCTTGTCGGAGCAAGATGTTGTCATAGTCTTAGAAGGTTTTAATATTTACTTCAGCATTTACCTTTGTCATTTTAGCATATAAATGTTTAATACTGTTTTAACTACCATATTCAACATTGGGTTTTAACCCTGCTTTTGACAGTGTTTCTTAATACCTAAATGTATATGTTTCTATTGTATTCTGATGCTTGTACATTTTTTGTTGCTGGTCATCGACTGTAATAAATAAAATATATAAAGAAGATCTAACACACTATCTGCTACATTGTCCCTTGTATAATGATCCTAGGAAAAATCTCCTGGGAACACTCTTGGAAGAAAGGGCAGCATGGCAACAATGTGCCGTGATCTGTGACTTGCTAGCAGATAATTCCCAAAATATAACACTTAAGTTTGCTACATTTGCAATCGCAGCCCAAAAGATCAGAGCTAAAGTAGCAAAATCCATACTTGAGGTCAGAAATGGAAATGGTTTGGGATGATACAAATCAGACACTGTCATTGTTGTTTCTGCCATCATAATTTTAAAGAGCTAGTTTTAATTTTTGAATAAGTTTTAATGTTTATATTGGGAAGTGTTTATAAAGGTTGTATATTACTGATGTCATGACCTATGGCTAGTAAAATTAAACAATTCATTCCTACTTCAAAATCACTCCCCATGACTTACATTTGAGTCTCTTTTAGGAGAGCAAAAGTGGCATATAACAACAACAACAACAACAACAACAACAACAACAACATATAGTGGTGTTATTTCAATCTAGATACCGTGTTTCCCCAAAAATAAGACAGTGGCTTATATTAATTTTTGCCCCAAAGATGCTCTAGGTCTTATTTTCAGGGGATGTCTTATTTTTCCATGAAGAAGAATTCACATTTATTGTTGAACAAAAAAAATGAACATTTATTATATACTGTACAATAGTTGTCATCACAAACCAGCATAACCAGACAAACTGTGAATCTTATCAAGAATTTCTTGTTACTACCATTATTTCCATGTACAACCGTCTATGGTATGTACATTTACCGATCCTGCATGCTGTGGTGTTCTATTCGGCGGGCATGCTTCCAAACAAAAACTTTGCTAGGTCTTATTTTCGGGGGAGGCCTTATATTTAGCAATTCAGCAAAACCTCTACTAGGTCTTATTTTCTGGGGATGTCTTATTTTAGGGAAAATGGGGTACCTGATATTTCCTATTCCAGTGGGGCCGTGAATTCACTCCATGTTTTCATTTGAGCTTTAAAGAAGGTTTCTAAGGTCCCCTGCTGTATCTGAAAAGCATAAGCAACTCCTTGGAGAGCTCTTTTTCATTTCTCCACCTTCTCCAGTGCCCTGTCGTTGAAATCCTCTCCCATGCCGTATATTAATTTTTTGCAGTTTTTTTCCACTCATACCCCTCCACTTTTCCCAGCTTTGCTTGGGGATGGCTGGAACAGTGGGCCGGGCATTTAATATGCCCTGCTAGTTTCAATCCAAGGCCGCCTCCTTCGCCTTGCTTTCGCTCTCCTCTGGGGACACCGAGTAAGAAAGAAGCCTCTTGCGTGGGATGCTGACTGTGCAACCTCCCGGCAAGAGATTCGCTGTGCAGCAATTCAGCACCAAACCCAACTACACAATCCTCCTTAATCTCAGCTAAACACGCTCAGGCCCCTCTGGCTTCTTTTTAAGAAACCCTGATTACCATGGACAGAGCTTTTCTTTGGAAACCTGCACGGAGAGATGGCAACTTCGCTTGCCAACACAAAGAACACCTTCCAACTGGAGCTAAGTCCCTTTCCCTCCTTTCAAGTCACAGGAAGGTGGAAATGGAGGGCCGGGCATCCAGCTCAGAGAGTGTCTTTTCTTCCAGGCCTGAGATCTCAGAGAGACCCACAAACGGAAAAGCAAGCTCCAGCGTGTCCAAACAGAAAGATTACATTTCTCCACCTTTTCCCAGGAAACTACTTAATTCCACACCAAACAATACTTCATTCCACCTTGTAATGCATCTCCAGCATTAATCGATGCTGAAAAGATCAGAAATATTACCCTATCACATTACGCAATTATGGTACTTTTTTTCTACTTTATCCTGGAAGTTTTCATTTACTGCAGTAGCTGTACTATTTGGAAAAGAAGGCAACAGACCTTGTAAAACTACAACTCATGGGATTCCATCATGTTGAACCATGGTATATAAAGTGGTGCTAAACTGAATTCATTCTGCTGTGTAGGTGCATTGGTGGATTACAATGAGTCACAATGTGATCAGGACAACTTGGACCTAATTGAACATGCCAGCATAAGAAAACTTTACTACTTTTAGAATACGTTTTTATAGAACCAGAAGGAGGTACAAAAACAGCAGGGGAACCCTTCCAAAATTGGATCTTTTCATTATTCCAGCTTTCCCCTTTTTATTGCTATTTTGAAAAACTCTTGATCTCCATTGGTATTTGCTTCCAGAACTCCCACAGAGGTTAACATTTGTGGATGCTCAGGTCCCACAAGCATAGTAAAATGGTATCCTTTATTTAAAAAAATATATAATAATAAAAATAATATAATAATAATAATAATAATAATAACAACAACAACAATAATAATAATAGGTTTATTTTTATATGCCACCTCCATCTCCCCAACGGGACTCGGAGCGGCTCACATGGAGCCAAGCCCAGCAAATCGCATAACATCATAAAATCAACAGTTAAGACAAGCATCACATTAAAAAACTAATTAAACAGATCATAGTTTAAATAAACATAAAAAATGTCTTGTGTTTTGGATTTTTAAAAAATATGTTTAAGCCATGAATATTTGAATTCATGGGTGTAGAATCTGTGGATTCTGAGGATCAACTATATAAACTTTGTAAAGCAGCTATTCTTTTTTTAATGGAGGGATATATATTTTTAAAGCAATGAATAAGTGAGAAATAAACGTTGGGGGGATATCCCTGCCCGATGCCATCTCCTCCCCAAGAATGCTTCCTCTCTTCTTTCCTTGTAAGAATTCATCCCCCATTGATATTATGCTCTGCTATGTCCAAGAGTCATAAAAATAGCATGAGCAAACTCTTATCGAATGGTTTGCACTTGTGTTGACAGAAGTCTCCCGCTGAGAAACAATTCTAGGCCAGACTGCAGCAAGAGCGATTGACTATAAATGGCCTGACAATAGCTATAATACGGTTGCTTGGGTGGCACCAACTAGCACAGATGTTCTCTTCTTTCTGGATGAAGACTATCGGTGGGACAAAAGGGTTGCCACCCCATCCCAGAGGTCAATGCCACTAACCTGTGGTTATCCTTTGGATTATAGAAAGGTGGGAAGAGGCCATAATGCTCCCTGCTGACTGTTGTAATGGTAGGGGACTTATGAATGAAGAATGGCCTCCCTTCCAGTATCATCTGCTAGCCTATATTTTGGTTTTGCTCCAATCGTTTTATGAAGATTATTATTATTATTATTATTATTATTATTATTATTATTATTATTATTATTATTATTATTACAACATTTATATCCCGCCCTTCTCACCCGAGAGGGGACTCAGGGCGGCTTACAATAAACACACATATAAAAATCATACAATATACATAAATCAGATTAAAAATTATTAATTTACATCAACGTTCATATCAATGTGATTCTCGCATTCTGATCTACCAGATGTTTTGGACTTTAGCTCCCAAAATCTCTGATTTTGTCACAAGTGGCTGAAGTTTATTTATTTATTTTATTTATTTACAGTATTTATATTCTGCCCTTCTCACCCCGAAGGGGACTCAGGGCGGATCACATTATACATATAGGCAAACATTCAATGCCTTTAACATAGAACAAAGCCAAGACAAACATAGGCTCCGATCGGGCCTCGAACTCATGACCTCCTGGTCAGAGTGATTCATTGCAGCTGGTTGCAACTGGCTGCTCTCCAGCCTGCACCACAGCCCGGGCCCAAGTTGATGGGAATTGAAGTCCAAAACAACCAGAGGACCAGAGTTTAAGAATCACTGATGTAGGCAATTATCAGAGGTGGCTTCCTTGAGGATTTTACCCATGATTTACAACAACTAAAACAACCAGAGAAGAACTCCTTGAAAGAACTGATCTGCTCTGCATATCAACTTTTTAAAATGTATTGATTTATTCAAATATTTGGATCTAGACCTTTATCTCAGCATCTCACAGCAGTATACGACAACACCATGTCCATTCAACCTGCTTAAAGATTCCCAAAGCTGGAGAGAGCTACCACCTATCCAGGCAATCGATTGCACTGTTGAACTACTCTTGCACTGGAGAAATTCTTCCTAATGTTTCAGTGGAATCTAAACATTTTTCTCATTTTGGAATACCTATATTTGGCAAGACCGGTCTTTGGCCTCAAAGACTTTCCTTTTTGGACTGCCCCATCCATCTGATTCAGAAAGGTTGAGCATCTCTTATATGTAAATCAGAAATTCTCCAAAATTGTCCTTCTGGGTGGCTGAGATAGTGACACCTTTGCTTTCTGCTGGTCCAAAGTATGCAAACTTGATCATGCACAAAATGATTACAAAATAGTGTGCATGAAATGAGCTTCAGGCTATAGGTATAAAGTGCATCTGAAACATACCGTATATACTCAAGTATAAGTCGAGTTTTTCAGCCCTTTTATAAGGCTGAAAAAGCTCACCTCAGCTTATACTCGGGTGAGGGTCTTGGTTGGCTTATATTCAGGCCAGCTTATACTTGAGCATATATGGTACATTTATTATTTCTTTCAATTATTATTGGTATTATTACATTTGTTATTTTACTCTATTAAAGATTATGATTACATTTATTATTTTACTCTATTATTATTGTGACTATTACATTTATTTTACTCTATTTTTATTATTAGTAATACATTTATTATGTCACTCTGATCTTGTTATTACATTTGTTATTTTACTCTGTTATTATTAAAAGGATACGTAAGCACATTGGCATGGAAGAAGATGAGAATAATGATTTAATCACAGTTGGACAGTCTTATCTTAAATTACAGCATTATGTAAACATTCAAAAACACTTAACCTACAGATGCCCCAATTAATGTAATTTTATTGGTATCTATTTTTATTTCTGAAATTTACCACTCTTGGCTTATACTTGAGTCAATGTTTTCCCAGTTTTTTTCGTGATAAAATTAGGTGCCTCGGCTTATATTCGGATCGGCTTATACTCGAGTATATACAGTAAATGAATTTCATACTTGAGGCGAAACAGAGTGTTGGTGTTAGTGGGAAGCTAAATGTATTGCTTCTGTCAGTTCTGTGACTTGGATTAAAGTATGCACATATACACATGTTTAAAGGAGGTCTTGTATGCCACTAGAGTATGCATGCAATAGCAGCATAATACATCCCAGGGGTTACCTTTTTAAAAGTCTCATCCTTTCTGACTTTTCTCTCAGGATCTAGAGCCTTCAATGGAAGATCCCAGGTGCAAAAAGGAGGCACCTTCTTCCGAATCAGGCCCTTTCTTTGCAAAAACTGTACAGATGTTAGAGCGCTGTCAACAAGCATGCCAGTGCAGCAATGGCAACGTAATTGCTTTGGCTCGTTAGCGAATATTTATCATTGCAGCAGAAGGAGCAGCATTGTTTGGTGGCATAATAAAATGTGCAGGAATTCATGGCATGGCTTACATCTACCTGTTGCATCAAGAAACAGGGATGCCCCTAAGCCATGGTGCCACTAACGAAAATATAATTTCATGCCAGCAGACAAATCTAAATGATGCAAAGTCATATAAATGTAACATCCCCAGTAACATCCAGCAGGAAGAACATTAAGACATGGCTTTGTGTGCAAGCATTTAATGAATAAGTACTGTATTGACATGGTCTGGACTTAGGTTTATGTGCAATGGTTCCTTGGAAGAATGGTAATAAGTAACTCTATGTTTTAAGCTTGATTATTGTATTTTATGGATTACTAGCTGTGCCCGGCCACGCGTTGCTGTGGCGAAGTATGTTGGTATGGGAAATAAAGTATTGAGGAATTGGTGGTAATTAAGGGAAAAGGTAAAGGTTTTCCCCTGACATTAAGTCCAGTCGTGTCTGACTCTGCGGGTTGGTGCTCATCTCTATCCAGTTCAAAGCAGATAATATAAGATTCTAAATGGGTTATATAGCTGTGTGGAAGGGCCTTGAGTCTACACTGCCATATAATCCAGTGCAAATTAGATAATCTGTGGAAGAAGCCTAAGTGAGGCCTAAATCTGCCTGTCCCCTAACTGAACCCTGGCTGTCCCTTGGCTAGTTGGTTGCTAGGAGACCAAGTGGGCAGAGATTAGTCCTCTAACTGGCAGCAATTGGATAAAAACAATTATTGCTCTCCCTCTAATTAGGACTTTATTTTTCTTTTCTTTTAGTTGTATCAACCCAGAGGCGTGGATGATGGGTTGTGTTGTCAAATTTTGAGGGGACCTGTAGTTTTGTTGTTTTGTGGGTCGCCGTGATGCCATCACTCTTTTATATATATAGATTGTTAATGATTTTAGATGTGTTGCTGTTTTTATTGATTGTTTGGCACTGAATTTTGCCAGTTGTTGTAAGCCGCCCTGAGTCCCCTAGGGTGAGAAGGGCGGGGTAGAAATGTTGTAGATAAATAATAATAAATAAATTAATGTACCCAGGGACAAAAAGTTGTTATCCTAACAAAGATCCTGTCTAAGCATAGGAGAAAAAAAAATCTTTATTTGTATCATATTTTCCCATTCCACATATACATGAGTGCTATATGTTTTCTCTGCTCCAGAGATTAATGCCATGGCCTACATCTACATGTTGAATCAACCTGCAGAAAAAGAGATTCCATGACAATATTAGGAAGAACTTATTGATGTAAGAGTAGTTCAACGATGGAATACATGGCTATCTGGGAATCCAGTGAAGACTTCTCTTTGGAAATGTTTCAACAGTGGTGAGGTGGCCATCTGTCAGGAGTGTTTGGACTGTGTCTCCCTATGTAGCAAAATGGGGTTGAGCTCTCCCAGCTCTCAGGTTCTGCCCAATCCCAGTTCCCCTGAAGCCTAGCAATACAGCCTAGCAGCTGTGAAGATGTTTGTGTTCTGAAATTCCTTGTTTTGCAATGTATCTCCTCACCCCAAGGAACAACCAATATCTGCTTTAGTTAAACACCAGTTGCTTGCCTGCTCAGACCTGGTTGCTGAATACAAATAGGGCATTAGCTTATGTTTATCTGCCCACCTTTGGCAGGATCAACTATCTGAGCCATGTTTTCCCCCTCAGGCAGGAAAGCAGAAGGCATTGTCCCGAGATGTTATGTAAAAAATATTTATTTATTCCAAGAAAGAATCTGATAAGAACTCAGTGTGTTTTGATCACATGCTTTGGGCAAGGGGGATCTCTATTTTTTATGTTCTCCAATATTGCGTGAAATGTACTGGTAGAAAATTACAATATATATAGTCCTAGAGTTGGAACAGATCTCCTAGGTCATCTAGTCCATCCTTATTTTGCCAATGAGGATGGCCTGACAAATTGCCATCCAGCCTGCCTACAAATCTCCAGAGAAGTAGATTCCACAAGACTCTCAGGGAGTATATTTCATTGTCAAATGGCTCTTCTTTCCATCAAGACTTTCTTCATAATGTTTAGGTGGAATCTCCTTTCATACTGTGGGACATCCAGTTCAACCTCCTGCCAAGAAGCAAGAAAATCACATTCAAAGCACCCCCGACAGATGGCCATCCAGCCTCTGTTTCAAAGCCTCCAAAGAAGGAGCCTCCACCACACTCTGCAGCAGAGAATTCCACTGCTGAACAGCTCTCACAGTGAGGAAGTTCTTCCTGATGTTCAGGTGGAATCTCCTTTCCTGTAGTTTGAAGCCATTTTTCCATGTCCTAGTCTCCAGGGCAACCAAAAACAAGCCTGCTCCCTCCTCCTTATGACTTTTCCTCACATTTTGATACATAACATCATGCCTCCTCTCAGCCTTCTCATCTGCAGGCTAAACATGTCCAGTTCTTTAAGCCGCTCCTCATAGGGCTTGTTCTCAAGACCCTTAATCATTTTAGTCACCCTCCTCTGGACACATTCCAGATTGTTAATAACTCCTTCTCAACATCTCCCTTCAATTGCGGTGCCCAGAATTGGACACAATATTCCAGGTGTGGCCTGACCAAGGCAGAATAGAGGGGAGCATGACTTCCCTGGATCTAGACATTAGACTCCTATTGATGCAGGCCAAAATCCCATTGGCTTTTCTAACTGCCACATCACATTGTTGACTTATGTTCACTTTCCTGCCCACAAGGAATCCAAGATCTTTTTCACATGTCCTGATGTCAAGCCAGGCATTGTCTCCCATTCTGTATCTTTGCATTTCATTTTTTCTGCCTAAGTGGAATATCTTGCATTTGTCCCTGTTGAACTTCATTTTGTTAGTTTTGGTCAATCATCTCTCTAATTTGTTAGGATCATTTTGAATTCTGCTCCTGTTTTCTGCCATATTGGCTATCCTTCCCAATTTGGTGAATTCCAAAGGGACAACGGTTTTGAGAGTTGGGCTAAAACTAACAAAATGAATAGCAATAGGAAGAAGACAATAAACATGAAATGCATGGATATAGGCTGGCTTGAAAACAATCCATGTGGAAGGGATCCAGGAGTCTTAGTAGACCACAAGCTGAACATGAGCCAACAATGTGATGCGGCAGCTAAAAAGCCCAATGCAATTCTAGGATGCATCAAAATTTGGTGTCGTCTGCAAACTTGATGATCACGCCTTCTAACCCTTCATCTAAGTCATTAAGAAATATGATGAACCGAGCCCATTTGAATCCATTGCTCCATTGTGTCCTGGTCTCTACAGCAGCAGAAAGCAAGCTGGCTCCATCATGATCATGACATCCTTCCAAACATTTAAATACGGCTCTCATGTCTTTTCCTAATCTTCCCTTCTCAAGGGTAAACAAACCCAGCTCCCTCAGCTACTCCTCACACGGCTTTCAGACTTTTGAACATTTTGGTTGCCCTTCTCTTCCAGCTCCATGATGCTATGCAACCATGAACTGAATACATTCCCTAAGTGGCTTTTTAAAGGTTAGTTCTAAACAATTAGCTTTGTTTCCCAAGCTGAGCTGCCCTCCTCCTTCTTTTTATTTCCTCCTAAGAAACGAAAATTACAAGAAAGTGCCCAAATCCCTTCCTTGCCCTCCCATTCCTACCTACACCTTTCCGCTGCCTTCTGGCCTTTTTCATACAATGAGTCATGACAGATCACTGAGTGGGTGCAGCTTCCTAGAACAAGTCCCTGCAGCTACATTTTTGTAATGTTCATATTGCTGGAACTCCACCCACCCTTTGCAAGGTATTGATGCCGAAGAAACCTTCTTGGGTGATCAAGTCCAAGACCCGATTGACTATCGGCAATGAGGAAAGCTTGTCACATTAGGAAAGGGATCCAGGAATGTGGAAATCACCATTATCATTTATTACTCAAGATCCTGCTATTGTCACACACTTGTGCCAATTGCTTTAAGTCACCTTCTTTTTTTAAGGCAATGTGCAAAAAGCAATATTCATTTTATACATCATATTCAGCAGCAGGCTAGCAGTGATGGAACAGGACAATCAATTTATTCAATGTATGCTCATTTTTTTCTCCCATCATGGCATCCAAAGCATTTATAATAAATTTTTAACTAAACCTTACTGTCGAAAATCTAAAATCACAATTAAAAACAACAATTCTATTGAAAAGCTCATGGTTAGAAACAATATATGATGCATTTAAGGCATAATTGTTATTTTTTACTGCTTGTATATGTTGTTGTTCCATGACTTGATCAATGGGGAGAGAACGATAAGAGATTATGATGATGAGATAATATAAAAACAAAGCATGCTGTTGCCAAACATGCTTTGGACATGTCATTGAAAACCAAAGAGATGTCTAAATAGAAAGGTCTTTAGCTCCCAGTAAAAAGAGAGAAGAGAGGTGGCCAACACCTCTTCACTTGAAATGCATTTCCACAGTTTGGAAGCAACCACCAATAAGGCTCCATCTTTCATTTTCACAAAATGTGCATGGCAGTGGGACCAAGAGGAAATCCTAAGGAGATATAGAATAATATCCTATGTTGCTGTCACAGGGCTTGTCTACACAGGCCAAAAAAACCAAACCCACACAAATGGATTGTTGGCCATCTTCACAATACTCATCAACATCCAGGGAACTAGGAGCAATGAGTTCAAATTCCAGGAAAGGAGATTCCAGCTGAACATCAGGAAGAAATTCCTGACTGTATGAACTGTTCAACGGTGGAACTCTCTGCCTCAGAGTGTGGTGGAAGCTCCTTCCTTGGAAACTTTTAAACAGAGGCTGGATGGCTATCTGTCAGGGATATTCTGATTGTGCTTTTCCTGCATGGCAGCGGGTTGGACTAGATGGCCCATGTGGTCTCTTCCAATTCTATGATTCTATAAATATCTTGGGGAGGGTGGCTTTAATAAAAAAAAATGCCCTGCTTTATTGAAAGTAGAAATGTACTCCAGCATTTGCATGAAACTCCATAGTAACCCAGGGCTTTGGGGCAGTCTGGACAGCTAGATCAGCTCTGATTGGACCCAATCCACTGTCCAAACAAACAATGCTTTCATCATCCTTTACTGAGCAACACAGGGAAAGGGGATGGATTGTGCCCATGTCACTGCTGCCACTGCTCCAAGTCAACCACAGAGCTCTGTCTGAACACCTGGACACAGAAGGCCTTCTGCTGATGTCAGAATGGGGTACCAGTATGACCAGCAAGGAAGAAATGAGATCTGCCCCTCCTTCATGATGATCACATAGGGGCCTGTTTTGTCATCAGCAAGAGGTGACTGCAGTGGCCAGGTGCTCAGATGGAGCTCTGTGACTAGTTTTAAAGATGCAACCATGACATCATGGAGGAGATGACTACTCAGAAGGACCAATGCAGTCCCAGGCTATCTAGACCAGGGGTCCTCAAACTTTTAAAGCAGATGGCCGGTCCACAATCCTTCAGACTATGAAGGGGCCGAATTATTATTTGAAAAAACAAATTCCAATGCACACTGCACATGTCTTATTTGTAGTGCAAAACAACAACAATGAAAGAACAATACAATATTTAAAAATGAAAATAATTTTAACCAACATAAACCTATCAGGATTTCAATAGGAAGTGTGGGCCTGCTTCTGGCCAATGAGATAGTCAGGTTAATTAGGATTGTTGTTGTTGTTGTTGTGTGTCTTCAAGTCAATTCAGACTTTGGGCGAGCCTAAGTCCAAAATTATTTATTTATTCATTCATTTACTACATTTATTTACTACATTTATATTCCACCCTTCTCACCCCGAAGGGAACTCAGAGCAGCTGTATGTACATACAATATATTATATTATTAGCATAGCACAATATTAGCATTATATATTACTATATTGAACAATATCACTATACTGTAATATTATATGTAATATATAACATATAATTATTATTATTATATGGTATTATTATTAGTATTATATTGTATAAAATGATAATATTATTATCAATATCATATGTATATACAATATATTATATTATTAAAACTGATATAAAAATATTATATTATAAATGAGGGCGGGGGCCAGGTAAATGACCTTGGAGGGCTGCATCCGGCCCCCGGGCCTTAGTTTGGGGACCCCTGATCTAGACAATGGCCCTGGATCCAGCATGTACATAAATGACTCCTGAGGTACACATTTTTAACCAAGGAACATCTCCCAACCTACTTTAATAGTTAGCAGTTTTCCTTGGACATCTGTTCTACTGGACTACAGAAGCCTCTTCCAACCACCAGTGTGTGGTGTGATGATCAGAAGGAGATCCCTGTCACAACTCCTTCTCCCATATAGATCATTGATAGGAAAGGGCTGGAAATGCATTTCTGCCATGTCCCAGCATTACTGAACATAGAGCTGTTCTCATAATTCTAAGTAAAGTTCCCATGACTCTAATATAAGGATGCAATCTGTGGCCTTATAAATAAAGTACAGAACACATGCTAGTGGGAATTTTCTTGGTTAGTCACTTGAGGAAACCTACTGAATCAATCACTGAATGACAAGACAACACATGAATCAAACCAATGGGTTCAATGGCTCTACTCTAGCTGGGACTAAGAACACAACTCAACACACAACAACCCTGTGATTCCAGCCATGAAAACCTTCGACAACTCAAGCTCTCCTTCTTCCAGAAAACTGTATGCTCTAATTTTCATCCTGATGGGGATTCAAGAAGAACACACTGGGAAATCAGATAGGTTAGATAATCAAGAAAGAAGTGACAACACTGAACCCACAAAGAAAGAAAATATCCATCTCCAGTGTAAGTCTTGACTGGAATTGCCAAAAGCCTGAAGCTTTGCAAGATCAAGTTTGTGTCAAGGGTGTTTCTGCAAGGAAAACAAAGAAAGTTTCCTAGAAGATAAGAACAACTCCACCTTCAAAACATCTGCAGGTGGGGAACACATTTTGACTGAAAACAAACTCACCACAAACCAAGTGTCTTTTTACAAAGATAGCTCAGTCATGGTGTCGGGTTTAGCACCAAAAGAAGGGTGCTCAAGACATGCTTGGGGGAATGCTTAAGGACACAGATGGTATAGAGAATGTGATAGAATACATGATATATTGGCCATTATTCTATATCAGCTACTTGGTGATTTAACCTCTCCTGGGCTGATGTCCCCTAGCATCTGTATCTACCTGGCACCTGTAACTGTTCCATATTCACAATTGAATATCATCATAATTTTGATGCTTATTATCGCAATCATAATTCTCGAATACATACACATACACTTTACTGGGCTTCAATTGCAGTTATAATCAGAGCATTGGTGAATGATATTTCCATCAGGTTTGCTGGGGATGGGGGCATAGTTTAGGCTTTGAAAGGTTACTCTATACAAAATCAACCCAAAAAACCCTGTGTTGATTTATCCACTGATCGATGTGAGTTCTGTACCTTAACAATTTTTTGGAGAAAAAAAACTCATCCTCTGAGTCAACTGGTGAAGGGCAAGAGGTTAGCCCATCTCAGGAGAAGCTAAAAGAAGCACTGATACCCTCAACTTTCTCCCACTTCTGGCCTTTCTGAATGGCTGAGCTAGGAAATAGCCATGGCAGCCAAGGAAGACTGGCTCTAAGTAATCTTTGGTGCTTTCCTCTCTCCATAGAATGGTCCTTGACTTATCCATGGGTCATAATGTTGGCCTCCAAACCTATCCTTGACTTATACATGAGGTCAACATATACAGACAATACACCAAGACAGCTACCCAGTTGCTCTATGCATCCAGCATCTGGATTGGTGGCTTAACACCTAAGATAGACCAACACCAATCAGAGTTCTTGAGGTCACTTTCCAGTTCCCAAAATGTGTGCCATCCTGTGTCTTGCTGCTAGAATCTGGGAAAATCCCCTTGTCAACAAGAGTTTGGTGGTTGGCCCTTAAATATTGGCTCAAGGTCAGTATTTTCAGACTGGGCTCAGGTTTGATTCACCCTCTAGCCAAGGATGATTGCACTAGCAACTAACTAAATCTTAACTCTAAAAAAGCTTCTTCTATTGACCTTTCTTCACCCCTCTTATCTCATCTGGGTTGTGACATGGCACTGAAATCTATTAAACAAAGACTGTGGGATATTGCCTTCTGTGAGCTGCATTCTCACTCATACGTCTCTTGTTCCCCAAGTGCTCTGAGTATACTCTATGCTGGACCTCTCCATGAAGCAAATTATCTTAAGAACTTGACTGTGGCCAAATATCATTGCCTATTTTCCAAGGCAATGTGCAATATGTTTCCATCCTATGTGCTTCAAGGTAGATTTGCAGGACTCCCATAGAATGAAAGACTTTGGCCATGTAATGACCAGGATATTGAATGTATGTATCACATCTTATTGTCCTGTAGTTTTGACAAGCAGGCTCGGCTACATATTATTAACCCACTACTGAACAACCTACCCAGTTGATTAGGTAAAGGTTTTCCCCTGACATTAAGTCCAGTCATGTCTGACTCTGGGGGTTGGTACTCATCTCCATTTTTAAGACGAAGAGCAGGAGTTGTCCATAGACACCACCAAGGTCATGTGGCCGGCATGACTGCATGGAGCTACTTACCCATTAGATCAGCCCAATTTCACGTCAAGTTTTTACTAGGTGACAGTTTCCCCCATGTGACCTTGGCTTTTGCCAAGCTTCCTAAGTTAGACCCAGGTTGAAACTTGCCTTGTATATATTTGCAGCGTTTTTATCCTTGTTGATAGGCATCTAGCATTGCACTCATCCTGCTTTTAAGTGGTCTTATCAGTTTATGAATCTGCTGTGCATTTTCTTCTTTGAGCAAATTCTTCCTTGACCGTAATAAAGATTGATTGATATACAGGCAGTCCCTGAGTTACAAACATCTGGCTTACAAACAACTCATAGTTTAGAATGGGAGTGAGACATCAGAAAGTGAGAGAAAATCACTCCTGGAAGAGTTATTACTGGGGAAAATGTGACTCCGCTGTTATCTCCAATTCTTGTTTCCACAACAAGCCAAATTTTTCAAAATCCAATTATCACCAGGACAGAAAGTGAAGTGAAATCTTCTAAGAGGGGAACAAACAGCAAAACAAACACCACAGGTGTGTTAAACCTTCCATATGCTATCCAAAGCTTTTAAAAATCAGTATTTTTAGCTGGAGGTACACTTAAAAATATACAAATTCGACTTAAGAACAAACCAACAGAAGCTATCTTGTTCACAACTTGAGGGCAGCCTGTACATGAATATACTGTATACGGTAGTTATTTAGTAGCTGACAAAGAGTACTGGCTCATATTTTTGAAAACATGTTCTGTTTTACCTACAGCTGGAATCTGTTTATCCTGTATGTTTATGTATTGTTATAAACTTCATATTAATGTAATTTTTTACAGTTTCCTGAGAATGTTTCTGGTATTTCTGGTATCCACAGGGGACCTATTCCAAGACACACCATGGATACCTGAAACTGTAGGTAATACAGAAACCTACAGTTTCACTCAGAGTTCATATTTACATTCTCATCAAAGGACCCATACTCGAGGGAAAGCCTTTAAATTATATGTAAAGTAATTATATGTATAATTTTTATTAATTATTGTTAATTGCTTAAATGTATTGCTGATTTTATTGATTTTGTTGGGGCATTGAATTTTGCCAGTTGTTGTAAGCTGCCTTGAGTCCCCTCGGGTGAGAAAGGTGGGGTAAAATGTTGTAAATAAATAAAATAAAAGATGCAAAGATGCAAAGATGTGGAAGATGGAGAAAATACCGGATAGAGAAGACTGGTTAAACAAAGTATGGGAGATAAAAGATATGGATCAGCTAACATATTATTTGAAGAAGAAGAAACACTGGCAAGGGTGCAAAGAAAACTGATTGGTCAGTATTTGAAGAATATATGAATTTGAAGTACAATCCTTGAAGAAAGACATGAAAACAAAGACTTCCTTTTTAAACAAACAAGAGAGAACTAAAAAGAAGTAGAATAAAAGAAACATGAACAGGAATAAGGGTTGAACAGAAGCTCACAATTTTTTTTAATCTTTTTTCCCCTTTTCTTCTTTTTTTCTCCTACCTCTTTTTTTCTTTTCTCTATTTTTCTAAACTTTCCTATAAATATTGTTCCCACTCTTTCGATGTATAAGAAGAATGAAAACCTTTAATAAAAATTATTATAAAAATAAAATTAAAAAATAAATAAATAAGCACACTGTAGGATCTAGAGTGATCTATAAATGCAGATTCTGCATTCATGAATTCAACCATCCACAGCTTTAAAACCATCTGTGCATTTATTTAAACTTTCTTAAACAGGGAGAGCTCCTGTTTCAAAACCTCACCCACCCAAAGTACCAAGGATTGAGTTGGCAGGTGTACAAAATCATACATTAAGCAGCAAGATCTGTTAAGCCATTGAAGTGTGTGTGTGTGTGTGGGGGGGGGGGGGAGAGAGAATGGAAAACAGCTTGACAATTCCTCCCCATCCTACCAAGGGAGCGAAAGGGAAGCTTGCCTCATTATGCCTCCTTGCCATTTCCTTTTCCTGCTCCCTTTTGAGAAACGACGCAGACAGACAACAATTAGCCCTGAAGTTGTTCTTTGCTTTCAGAGTGGGGCCCTCTGAGCCATAGTGTCGAGATAACTAGAGCCAAGGAGACAACTCCATTACAGGAAGAGGAGACGCCAAGACGTGCTTTGACAGTCTTTGACATGCATCACCTTGTGTTTCTTTCCCTCCCCTCCTCGGTGGTGGCATGACATCCGCTTTCCAGAACTCCTGCCATTTCCCGATCAATGCCGTGGCACACTCCTCTTTATTGCTTCCATGTTGACGAGATGTTATTAAAATATTATGACATCACCCCGCTGTAATAAACTCCCCGTACAATGCTCGGTGACAAGTGGTTGACAGGCCTTGCTTGAGGCAGGCTTCTGACACTCTTCGTGCAATATTCAAAGGGTGTCTCTTTCTTCTTCTCCCCTCTGAACCCACCTGCCCCCAACGCCACTCAGTGGGTACGTAACTCATCCTGGAACATCTGGATGGAGACAACGTCTCTTGCATAGCTTTCCAAATCAGTTTGCTTCAACTGGCCACCTGCTTACCTGTCAGCCCCTCCTGTTTCTTTCACTGTCTGGCAAAGCCTCCTCTAGAACATCCCACAGACAACTCAAATTTAACATGGCATGGATGGGTCTATGAGTTTCTTCTACCATTGGAATCTTTCACATGTTCATAGGTGTTGCACCTCAGCACTGGTTCACCTTGCTCTTAACACACACTCCACCACAGCAGACTTGGTTTTAATAATTCATTGATAAAAAATAGCGAAGTATGAATAAAAGGTGGTAAAGTAAGCAGTAATCCAAATGTAAAGGCAGTCAGTAAAAAGCTATAATCCAAATGCAAGGCAATCTATAGAATATCGTTCAAAGTCTCTAATATAGCAAACCAGTCCTGCATACAAGGCAGCATGAACTCCAAAATACAATCCAAAACACAGGATCTCTGCATGAACAAGAGCAAGAATCCTTTTCCATGAGCATAGACAAGACAGGAACTTAGCTTCCAAAATCAGTGTTGCTTCATCTGAAATCTTTCCCTGTTTCGCCCTTATTTAACCATGTTTACAGGCTAAGAAAGCATTCCTTTGTCCTTGGGTTCCCACACATTTACAAGTTATCCCAAGAGAACGTCTGGGACAATGAACTTTTAACCTTAACCTTGTATCCCTGTCTAAGAAAGACTCTTCTGACTCACTGCCAGAGCCACCTGGGACTTGTTGATGTTCTGAATCCTGTGAAAAATCACCCTTATCACTGACTTCTGCTTCACTGCTAGTCTGCTTATCACAGGCTTCTGCTTCCCTGCTAGTCTGCAGGCTCTGTAACAATTCAGAGCCTTCAACATTTCCCTCATCAGCATTTTCTTGGTCAGCCTGCATAAACCCAAATCCCCCTTCATCATCAGACTAAACCACAACAATAGGAACATGAAGAGCTTTATTGGATCAGAAAGGAGAGCCATCAGATCAAGACTACTGAACTAGATGAGCCATCAGATGGGTCTAATCATCTTCAGACAAAGAAACTCCACCAACTCTAAGGCAGCATATTCCACTACCAAACAGTTCTTACAATAGGATGCATGAAAACCTTAGTTTTCTTTTGCTGTGTGTTCATTGGGTTTTGTATCCAGTAGAATAGTGCATTAATATATACTAGTCAGAGAGCAGCATTGTGTAGTGGTTGGTTTCAGACCAAGGTTTGATTCCCCCCTTCACCATGGAAACCCACTGGGTGATCTTGAGCAAGTCATACATTCTCAGCTGCAGAAAAGGTGATAGGTTGACACTTAGGTCACCATAAGTCGGGCTGGATCTACACTGCCATATAATACATTTGAATCTGCATTATGCAGTCAGTGTAAAGCTATACAATAGAGTCTCAATGGCTTTACATCGCCTTGAGTTC
The DNA here is from genome assembly GCF_035594765.1 of Anolis carolinensis. NCBI lineage: Eukaryota > Metazoa > Chordata > Lepidosauria > Squamata > Anolidae > Anolis > Anolis carolinensis. The sequence continues at coordinate 199,126,109 of NC_085845.1, forward strand.
TTATGGAGAAAAAGGAAAGACAGCAATTAACCTCTCCTCTTGGAAGCATCTCAAAGCTTCTGGGCTTCTCCCAAACTGGTCATCCTCACTGGGCAATTGTCTCTTGTTATCTTTGTTGCTGACCCCTCCATAACAGGATATCAAGAAAGCCCATTAACACAAGTATATGAGCAGAATTCTGACTACTAATGAAGGCTCCATGCAAAAGGTGAAAGATACATTTGACCCTGATTTGCAAGATCATGTGGCTAATCCTTTGCAATGCTGGCCTACAGCCTTGATTCTCCCATTAGGATAATGCATGAGGAGTATGGGCATTTGCAAAATGATTTAGAAGTCAGATGGAGCATCTATTAAGGCAAAGACATGGGGAGAGGCCATCTACTGAGTCAGATCTGATTCATCTAGAGTTTACTCCAGTTTAACAGCTGCTCTTCAGGGTTTTATGAATCACCTCAGCAAGGCAGAGATACAGAACACGCACACTTGGCCAGGAAGAATTTCCCAGGCTGGAAGTCCATTGCCATAGGAAAAGCAATCCGTCTGAGAAATTGATCTGTGCTGCATATCCTCCAACATCTTACAAATGAAAAGTGTGGCGGATGAAGCCAAGCAACATCAAAGTATGGTCAAGGTGCCAAAAGATAGTAATGAGAGAGACCATATATGGAGTATGAAGCAAAGGCGGAGAAGACTAGAACGTGAGTGGCAGAAAACTCTGACAGAACCCAACTTTAAGAACACCACCGACTCTCATAGATGCTATGGGCTGGTGACTGAAACAGCTAAAAGATCTATGTACTATGACTCCACGAAGAACACACCAGCAAAGCTGTTTAGGGTGGTTCATAACTTGGTTAAACCCAACTTAGACCCACCATTCCATTCAGCAGCTCACTGTGATGACTTCACAGTTTATTTCGCCACCAAAATCAGTTGGATTCTCTCTGCGTTGGACACTACGGTTAGTACAGCACCTGTGAATGTAGCCAAAGCAACGTCTGGTCTCTTATTTATGGATGACTTTCAATTAGCATTACCCGAGGACATAGGCAAGATCCTTGGAGAGGTCAGAGCCACTACCTGTATCCTTGACCCATGTCCCTCCTGGCTTATTAAACAGGCCAAGGAGTGCATGCCTTGGATAAGGGAGATTATCAACACCTCGCTCCATCAAGGCAAGGTCCCCATGGCACTAAAAGAAGCTAAAAAATTGAAAAAACAATCATCTAATCTGACCATGCGAGAACTACAGTCTAATTTGCCATACATCAGCGAAATTTTGGACTAGGTGGTGGCCAAACAACTCCAGGGGTTCCTGAATGAAGCTGATTTTCTAGACCAGTGATTCTCAACCTGTGGGTCCCCAGATGTTTTGGCCTACAAATCCCAGAAACCCCAGTTTACCATTTGTTAGGATTTCTGATAGTTGAAGGCCAAAACATCTGGGGACCCACAGGTTGAGAACCACTGTTCTAGACCCATTCCAACCTGGCTTCAGGCCAGGGCATGTACAGAAACAGCTTTGGTCACCTTGGTGGATGATCTGCGTGGAGTCCTAAATAGAGGGAATGTGATCTATCTGGTTCTCCTGGATCTCTCAGCGGCTTTCAATACCATAAACCGTGGCATCCTTTTGGAGTGACTCAAGGGGATGGAGCTGAGGGGCACCGCTCTGCAGTGGTTCTGGTCTTTTCTCTTGGATCATAGTCAGAAGGTGGTGTTGGGGGAGTCCTGCTTGAGCCCATGGCTGTTGGACTGTGGGGTCTCGCAGGCTTATCACTTTCTGTGATGTTATTTAACATCTACATAAAACCACTGTGACAGATCATCCAGAGTTTGGGGGTTCAGTATCGCCTGTACGCAGACAATGCCCAACTCTACTACTCCTTCCCACCTGATAAAGCCAAGGAAGCCATGCTGAGCCTGAATCAGTGCCTGGAGTTAGTGATGGGCTGGATGAGAGTAAACAAATTGAAACTCAATCCAGGTAAGACAGAAGTACTACTGGTCAGTCCCACATAGGCAAGAAGTGGTTGAAGAAGTTTACATCAGAGAAAGTTGAAACCCTAACATTGTCACACTTTCGTAGTTTTACCTTGATACCCAAATGTTTCCATTGCTCTTGACAATTGCCTCCATGTTAATATTCCTGGCATTTTTGTTTGGATTATGCATTTACTCTGGCATTTTCCAGCATTATTGTTTGGATTATGCATTTCATACACACACAAACACACACAGTCATTCATTCTTTCAAGGCGCAGTTGGGGAGGACACTATGGCCTATGTGTGTCTGCAAACCAGATTAGACCCATATGATGAGCCATATGGACATGTTGGAAAGTATCCAGAGAAGGGCAACCAAAATGATCAAAGATCTGGAAGCCATGAATCCCTTTGAGGAGTGGCTTAGGGAGCTGGGCATGTTTGGAAGGGAAGAGAAGGCTAAGAAAAAGGGACATGCAAGCCATGTTTAAATATTCGAAAGGATGTCACATTGAGAGTGAAGCAAGCTTGTTTTCTACTGCTCTAGGGCAGAATGGAGCAATGAGTTCAAATTGCAGGAAAAGGGTTTTCTACCTAGACGTTAGGAAGGACTTCCTGATGGAAAGAGCTGTTCGGCTGTGCAATACTCTGCCTACAAGTCCAGTTGAGTTTCCTCCTCTGGAAGATTATAAGAAGAGACTGGATGGGCTATATTTTCCGGACTATATGGCCATGTTCCAGGAGCATTCTTTCCTGACATTTTGCCTGCATCAATGGCAGGCATCCTCAGAGGCTGGATGGCAATCTGTTGGGAGTGTCTGGATTGTGTATTCCTGCATGGTTGGACTGCATGGTCTCCTTCAACACAATGATTCTATGATTCTGAAATTGGAAGCAAACTCCAGAGTATTCCTTAACTTTCCTTAAAGTGGTGCAAAGTTGGACCAAAGCCAAAAACCCTGGAATACTCATTGAAATTTGCTGTGCATCATGAAGACTGCCATCAGTGCATTTGCAATGAGTACAGGCTGTTTGTTTGGTTTGGTTTGTTGTGGTTTTTGTCTTGTGTAGACACATCCTCAGTTTATAGCAACTGAACCACATCGTGTATAGTTCAGAACAAAGTACCTACCTGTGCCTAATACAGCTATCCAAAAATTAAGGTTGGCACCTATTTTTTGAAGGTTGGTGTGAAGCATTTCCTTTCATGGCCCTTTCATGGCCCTGTATCTTAGAAATACTATTTCCAAGGAAACTCAGTACATTTGATTCCTTCAAGATCATTTTTATATCAACTTTTCAATGATTTATAAAGTTGTTCTATCACCTGCGTCTGTATTAAATGCCACTGTTGCCGTTTGATCATTTCCTTTATACGTTTTTTATTTGATTGTTTTAGTTGATTTATTTATGTGCTCTTGTTACTTTAATGGTTTAATGTTATCGCTGGTTGTGTCATCCGATCCGATTGTTTTACTGGCTGTTGGGAGAATAATTTATCATGAAAGCGAGTTTATAAATCCTGTGGGTAATAATAAAATAATCAAGCGGGGTTTACTGAGAAGAACACAGTGAAGCCCTTGATACTGGGAGGCACACTGTTTCAATTATTAAAAATGAACCAGAAATAACAGGTCACCAATGATCATAACAGGCCCTTCTTGGCTATAACTCACTTTTGAAAATGAATATGATGAAGGAAATAATATTAGTGGCTATGTCTTCCCTCAATCTAGACACTAGACATCTTTTGATGCATCCTAGAACTGCATTGGGCTTTTTAGCTGCCGCATCATATTGTTGGCTCATGTTCAGCTTGTGGTCTACTAAGACTCCTAGATCCCTTCCACATGGACTGTTTTCAAACCAGCCTATATCCACACATTTCATGTTTATTGTCTAAGTGTAGTACCATACATTTCTTCCTGTTAATATTCATTTTGTTAGTTTGGCCCAACTTTCTAATCTGTTAAGTTCCTTTTGAATTCACCAAATAGGGAGGGAGAGCCAATACTCCAGAAGACATGAGCAGAATCCAAAACAATCATCACAGATTAGAGAGTTGATTGGCTGAAACTAGCAAAATGAAGTTCAACAGGGACAAATGCAAGATACTCCACTTAGGCAGAAAACAATGAAATGCAAAGAGACAGAATGGGGGACGATGCCTGGCTCAACAGCAGCATGTATGGAAAAGATCTTGGAGTCCTTGTGGGGAACAAGTTGAACATGGGCCAACAATGTGATACGGCAGCTAAAAAAGCCAATGGGATTTTGGCCTGCATGAATAGGAATCTAGTGTCTAAATTCAGGGAAGTCCTGCTCCCCCTCTATTCTTCCTTGGTCAGACCACAACTGGAATCACACTGTGCCCAATTCTGGGCACCGCAATTGAAGGGAAATGTCGACAAGCTGGAATGTGTCCAGAGGAGGGTGACTCAAATGATCAAGGGTCTGGAGAATGAGCCCTATGAGGAGAGGCTTAAAGAGCTGGGCATGTTTAGCCTGCAGAAAAGAAGGCTGAGAGGAGACATGATGAGGGCCATGTGTAAATATGCAAGAGGAAGTCATAGGGAGGAGGGAGCAAGCTTGGTTTCTGCTGCCCTGGAGACTAGGATGCGGAACAATGGCTTCAAACTACAAGAAAAAGAGATTCCATCTGAACGTTAGGAAGAAATTCCTAACTGTGAGAGCTGTACAGCAGTGGAATTCTCTGCTCCAGTGTGTGATGGGGGCTCCTTCTTTGGAGGCTTTTAAACAGAGGCTGGATGGCCATCTGTCGGGGGTGCTTTGAATGTGATTTCCTGCTTCTTGGCAGGGGGTTGGACTGGATGGCCCATAGTCTCTTCCAACTCTATCATGCTATGATTTTATGATTCTGTCCTGGGGAGTATTTCCTATTCCTCCCAATTCGATGTCAGCTGCAAAGTTGATAAACATGACCTCTATTCCATCATCCATTGAAAAGGTGTTGAATTTTCTTCATAGTTACTATAGTGTCATAAGAATAGAGATGATACGTAGGAATTTTCTAGGTCCTGCAGTGTGATCCTATCATTGAATGGTGAATCAAACTTGACTAAACCCAGATGATTCAACAGTTCTACTCCAGTCAAAACTAAGAATAGAATCTGGACCATAGACTTGATGGTGGAAATGATGGAGGCTTTTGGATCAGTTGTGAGCCAAGCTTTAGACTGGGTTTCACTCCAACCTTTGGTCTGACCTGAGAAGGATAGTTTCATTGGCATGCTATATAAACCACTATCAGATTGCAACTCCCCAAATGCTGAACTTATTTTAATATTGAGAATTCAGTACCTTGGTGAGCTCCTTTAAAGTCCGCACTAAAGTTGAGAATGCATTCGCCAAACACTGAATTCAGATGGATCTATACTGCTTTATATATGGTCATAATGCAGTTATGGGTCTCTACCAGGCATGGGCAAACTTTGTCCCTCCAGGTGTTTTGGACTTCAACTCCCACAATTCCTAACAGCCGGTAGGCTGTTAGGAATTGTGGGAGTTGAAGTCCAAAACACCTGGAGGGCCAAAGTTTGCCCAAGCCTGGTCTACACTGACTATATAATGCAGCTCAAACTGCATAATTTAACATTGTGGATCCAGCCACCAAGTCCATCTATACTGTAGAATTCATGCCATTTTGAGCTACCATAACTCAATGTTAAGGAAACCTGGAATTTATAGTTTGGTGAGGCACCATTACCCTTAGACAACTACAATTCCAAGCATTGAGCCATGGCAGTTCAAGTGGTGCCAAACTCCATTAATTCTTCATTTTAGATGCACCCAAAGGCACAAAGAGATGCCTTCATTGCAGAAAAAATAAGAGATGTGGGAGTTTAGCGGAAGAAAGGGAAAGGTCCTGGTGGGAGGGTGAGTTGCAATCGTATTCCTATATTTTGGGCGGGAACTAAATCCTGAATCAAAACCACCTTTTCTTCCTTTCTCTCCAAAGGCTCTTTCTGCTCCGAAGCGGGCGTCACGAGCCAATTGACTTTGCAAATATTTGCATGCAAAGCGTGCCATTCAATGCCAGAGCACAAGAAGTGCTCTTCCTGGCACCAGGATTTATGTCTCCTGGTTCTGGTACATGATGTGTGTGTGCGTGTGTGTGTGTATGTATGTATATATATATACACACACACACACACGCAGTGATAGATCATATAAATACGCCTCAAGCAAACAGATTCCAGATGATCTCCATTAAGAGCCCTATCTGGAAGCAGAAAGCAAGCTGGCTCTCATTAATTCGTGGCCAAGTAGCCCAAAGACAAGCTATCGTAAGAGAGAAATCTCCCCATCTAGCCAAGCCTGGCCTTGGCAAGGTGCAGAGAATTATCCCTATCAGGTCACGGGTTCAAATCCAAATTCCTGGATAGCAGCTGTCCCCAACTAATCACTCAGGCAAAGGACCAGCTAAGGAACCTCGGGGCAATCTCAAACCTTGCAAAAGCAGATACCTTAATCTCCGGCATTCTCGATAAGATAACACTGCTCCTCCCTTTTTTCTGCCCACGGCAAGTGATGGAAGGATTCAAGATATGACTTTTGGATGGCAACACTCAGAATCCCCCAAACTACATTGTGAGAAGTGTAGTCTTAAAAAATAAGGCTTGGAGTAAAAGATGCAATTTGATGCTCAGAGATGTAATTTCATGCCAGTAGGGACTTAGAATTACAATAGAATCTCACTTATCCAACATAAATGGGCCAGCAGAACCTTGGATAAGAGAAAATGTTGGATAATAAAGAAGGATTAAGGAAAAGCCTATTCAATGTCAAATTACATTATGATTTTGCAAATTAAGCATCAAAACATCATGTTTTACAACAAACTGAATATGAAAGAGACAGATTGGACTTTGTTTACTGAATGGTTAAAAAACAATGAAGTTAAATGGACAATTTAAAATAAGAAAAGACTGAAAAATCAAAACGAACAATACAAAGAAATCTCTACCGCTAATTGTTATAGAAAAACATGATAAAGTCGGACATGACTGGACTTAACGTCAGGGGAAACCTTTACCTTTACCTAATGTAATGGAATCATGGAAGGTGCATTTTTATAATGTCTTTCACCTTCTCTGCCAAAGAGTGCTAAACTACACATCCCAGGATTCCATTGCATTGAGACACAGTGGTTAAAATGAGTTCAACATGGATCAGTTCTATAGTTTAGACCAGGGGTCCCCAAGCTTTTTAAACAGGGGGCCAGTTCACAATCCTTCGGACCATTGGAGGGCCAGACTATAGTTGGCCACCGAGCAATAATAATTAATAATAATAATAATAATAATAATAACAAAAATAAAAAAGAGGGCTGGAAGAGACCCTTTGGGACATCGAGTCCAATACCCTTCTGCCTTTGTGCACCGAAAGCACAAGCAAAGCATCCCTGACAGAAGGCCACCCAGCCTCAATGTTTTTTATTATTATTATTATTATTATTATTATTATTATTATTATTATTATTATTATTATTATACAGGGTTTTGGAACACAATACTCCTGACCTCACAATTGTGCTAAAAAACAAAGTATGGATTGTCGATACTGCAATCCCAGGTGACAGCAGGATTGAGGAGAAACAACTGGCAAAGCTGACACAATATGAGGATTTAAAGATCAAATTACAAAGACTCTGGCACAAGCTAGTCAAGGTGGTCCCAGTGGTGATAGGCACACTGGGTGCAGTTCCTCAAGACCTTGGCCTGCACTTAAACACAATCGGCGCTGACAAAATGACCACCTGCCAGCTGCAGAAGGACACCTGACTGGGATCTGCACACATTATTCACCGATACATCACACAGTCCTAGACACTTGGGAAGTGTCCGACGTGGGATCCAATTCAACAGCCAGCAGAGTTTCTGCTGTGGACTCATCTTGTTGCGTTTCTAATAATAATAATAATAATAATAATAATAATAATAATAATAATAATAATAATAATAATAATGGTTGTAAGAGAAGAAGAGACCCCTTGGGTCATTTAGCCCAACCCCCTTCTGCCCTTGCGCCGTGGGGGCCGGATAAATGGCTTCAATGGGTCGCATCCGGCCCCCGGGCCTTAGTTTGGGGACCCCTGGTTTAGACGCACCCTCATAAGACTTGGTTTCGGGACCTTTTATCATCTTGGATGCCCCTTCTAGAGACATCAAACTTCATCAAACTACAAATCCCAGGATTCCACAAGATGGAGCTATAGCCGTTAAAATGGTATCAAGCTGTTACAATAGGACCTTTAGGTGCAAAAATAGTGGAAACATTGGCAGCAGTGATGAGACGGAACACATATCACACACATATTTCCTACCCAGCACCAAAATAATAATAAAAAATAATGTGTGAAAGCTTTAAAAATTGCAATTACATTATCATCACCAATTAAGGAAGCATCTCACAAGAGCAAAGAAAATCATTCCTGTGACCCTTTCACCCTCCCTGTAACATAGCATCTGGCCTACTCTCCTGTTATATCCATACACATTTAATGAGACGGTTTATTAATTAGCATGTGTTTGCACAATGAAGACTCAGAATATGTTCACTTAATGCTACTAAAGTACCAACCTACTTCCCAACAAACAAAGAAATCCAATGTCTTTCGGGTTTACTTACTTGCCAAATAGGAATTCTATATTAATTGTGTTGTCTGTTATGTAATTGATGGATAATATGTCCTATACTTTCATAGGGGTGCCATGATGTGATAAATAGCAAATTTTGTAAATATTCCTGGCTTGAAAGTGTTATTCCTGATTAATTGTGCAGTACCTACTTTGAAAGTAGTTGTTATACTCTAGAAACTTCATTTTTGCGGCTGCCACAAACTTGGTTGAATTGGTTAAGACTCAATGAGATATTCATTGAAAGACTATCAGGATGTCCCTCCCGCAAAAACAAAGTTTGTGCAGTTTTATAACCTTTTCCCATGTTTTTACGATAGAACCAATTGGGAAACAACATTTATAACTCAGGAACAAAAATCATGTTACATAGTGCAATCTCTAGGTTCTCCAATGTGACTCTATGAGCAATTTCCAATAAAAGTTGCTCATAGAATAGCACTAGAAGACATACAAATGCCTAGAAAAAGTGTTATCTATCAATCAGCTGCAATATATCACTAATGACAGGGAGGTCATGAGTTCGAAGCCCGGGTCAGGTTAAGCCCCCGACCACTAAATAGCCCGGCTTGCTGTTTACCTAAGCAGCCCGAAAGACAGTTGCATCTGTCAACTAGGAAATTTTGGTACGCTTTATGCAGAAGACTAATTTAACTAATTTACAACACCATAAAACTACCAGCAGCACGGGAAAAGGAATGAGGAAGTACAGCACTCGGCATCACTAGTGGACGGTGAAACAACAGCTCCCCCTGTGGCCGGAATCAAGCATACCCTCATGAAGCTGGAAATGTTAAATGCCTCTGTGTGTCTATATTGTATGTTGTTTGTCTGATGGCATTGACTGTTTGCCATATATATGTTCATTGTAATCTGCCCTAAGTCCTCTTCAGGGTGAGAAGGGCAGAATATAAATACTGTAAATAATAATAAAATAATAATAATAAAATCTCTAGGTCCTCCAGCACATCTGGTGAACGTAGGGATTCCTAAAGAGGCCATATAAATCACAACTGTAAATAATGAAATCCACAAAATAGTGAGAGATAGGGTTGCTGTGAGTTTTCCAGGCTGTCTGGCCATGTTCCAAAAGCATTATCTTTATATACAAAAGCATTATCTTTATATACACCCACATGTATAGCAGACATCCTCAGAGGTTGTGAGGTCTGACAAGAGTTCTTTCTCCCACCCTGGACCTTTCACAGATATATAAATCTCTCTTACTTAGTTTCCCAATATACCTCACAACCTCTGAGGATGCCTGCCATAGATGTGGGCAAAACGTCAGGAGTGAATGCTTCTGGAACATGGCCATACAGCCTGGAAAATGCACAAAACCCCAGTGATTCTGGCCATGAAAGCCTTCGACAACACGTTGTGAGGTCTGTTGAAAACTAGGCAGGTAGGGTTTATATACCTGTCGAATGTCCAGAGTGGGAGAAAGAACTTTTGTCTATTGGGGGAAAGTGTGAAATTTGCAATTGGCCACCTTGATTAGCATTGAATGGCCTTGTAGATTTAAAGCCTGGCTGCTTCCTGCCTGGGGAATCCTTTGTTGGGAGGTGTTAACTGGCCCTGGTTGTTTCCTGTCTGGAATTCCGCTGTTTTCTGAGTGTTGTTCTTTATTTACTGCCCTGATTTTAGAGATTTTTAGGGAGAGACATGTAGAACCTTCTGCCATCCCAAACAACAAATCCAAGGATTGCACAGGATATAATAATAGCAGTACAAACATAGCACAGTGTATAAGAGCCAGGGAAAAAGAAATCAGCTTTTTCTCCAGAATGCACTATTTTACCAGCCCAATCTATATCCCAATGTCTCCCCGGGTAGTAAAAAAAAAATCCTCAAAATAAATCCATGTGTTTGGGGCACTTAAATCCTGCTTCCCCAGTTCAGTTTTTCATTGAAATGCCGTATGGGATTATATAAACATATGCACATGCACATGTATATACTTTAATAGCTTGCATTGGCCGGGAGAAGAAAATATTTTAAAAAATCAATAGGCTTTGGGGATTTGTTTGTGCCATGGAAAGAGAATTCCACGTGCCCCTCAAAATCTGGCTCGTTTTTGTTGGAATTTGCTTCTTTGCACCATGTTATATCCCCTGGAATCAGATATAATATAAAAGAAAATAAATATGACAAGAGGATAGATTTGCTGTAATTTGCCCCATTCCTCCTGCTATACACCCCCTCCCCATCTTTTATTTGAATTCAGGACAAATTAAAGGAAGCGGAGATATTTTAGATCTTTGTATACAGCAAAAGAAATGAAACAAATGTCAAGATGTAGACAGAAAGCATAAACAAAGCGTTTAAAATCTTTTGGGCTGGGTATGTGTTACATTAGAGGCAACTAGAAGTGTAGAATTAATGCAATTTGACACTTCTTTAACTGTGACAGCAACAGCTTTAAAAAAAGAAGCCATGGGCAAACTTCAGCCCTCCAGGTATTTTGGACTTCAACTCCCACAATTCCTAACAGCCGGTAGGCTGTTAGGAATTGTGGGAGTTGAAGTCCAAAATACCTGGAGGGCCCAAGTTTGCCCATGCCTGTAATAGTGTGATGAATCGGCTCTGGGAATTTTCCTGAACTTTAAGGACAACCCAAGTTCTGTTCCTAGCTTGAAGATAGGATTCAGAACCTTGGAAGGTTCTTTTAAAGTTCAGACTAAAATCCAGAGCAGATTTGTAGCCCCACTGCCACTCGGAGTGCATCTACATTGTACGAGGGTTGAATGAAAAGTAATGCCTCCACCTTCGTTACTTGGGTTTGGATGGGAATATTTTAATAAATCTAACGCAGAAATAATCATTAGAATGTGCTCTTTAACTATTCAATTTTCCACATCATCACCAGACAATTGGATACATTTCTTCCAACTATGAACAAGTTTTCTGAAGCCATTTATTAATTTATTTACAGTATTTATATTCCGCCCTTCTCACCCTGAAGGGGACTCAGGGCGGATCACATTACACATATAAGGCAAACATTCAATGCCTTAACATAGAACAAAGACAAGACAAACGTGGGGCTCCGAGCTGGCCTCGAACTCATGACCTCTTGGTCAGAGTGATTTATTGCGGCTGGCTGCAGCTGGTTGCTCAACAGCCTGCGCCACAGCCTGGCCCCCGGAAGAAGTCAACACTCTGTTTCCGCAACCAACGTCTCACACGTTCTTGTGAAATGCTGATGATGCTTGAAATTTCTCTCTGAGTGATACGATAATCTTCCTGAATGAATCTGTCAACCTTTTGCTTGTGAAACTCGGTGGTTGCTGTCACAGGACGTCCAACTCTTTGTTTGTCACGCAAGTCAGATGTTCCCACATCAACATCTTTAAACTCACTTGCCCAACTATGCACAGGACTCACATCAACACAATCCCCATAAACAGCTTGCATTCTCTGATGAATCTCCTTTGGGGTGACACGTTCTGCTGTCAAGAATTCAATGACTGCATTTTGCTTAAGTCACATTGACCAACCGTCTGTGCAGGATTCAATACTTCACACTTTAACAACATAACCGTTCAATGCTAAGGCTTCCCGCCAAATAGAACTGTAGAGTCTACTGAACAAACCAGTACCTGCCGCATACCAGGACTGCCACCTGTTGAAGGGTTACGAAGGTGGAGGCATTACTTTTCATTCAACCCTCGTAGAATTAATCCAGTGTGACACCACTTTAATACTATGACACCATGGGAGTTCTTTTTCTACCAAATAGTACTTGCACCTCACCAAACTACAATTCCCAGGATGTCATATCCTTGAGCCATGTCAGGCCAAGTGGTGCTGAAATGCATTAATTCTACAACGTAGATGCATTCTGGGTCAAAGAGATAGGATAGAAACAAATCTATGATTCAGTGACCCTTCATTTAATGGGCCCACTCTAGTCGGGATTAAGGCCATAGACATACATACAATTGCAATTCCCAGAGTCCACGCCAGATCAATATTAAACCAGTTGTCACGCTGTAATTTAAACCCTCAACTTTTCCTGCAATGGGTGGGAAGAGCAGAAGTGTCCGCATTTCCTACCAGAATGAAAGCCAAAGGAGGAAATCTGTTCTTCCTTTAACAAGATTTATTCCCCCTTATTTGAAAAGGCACCTGCCACCCAATGAGGGGGAAATTCATGGATATATATTTAATCTGCACACATGAAAAAACGGAGAAAGAAATCAATTCACGCACAGCACATCTGTTCTCCTGTTTGAAGCTCAACTCCCTATTAACCATGCTTCTTACAAGGACTTCTTAGATTTAAAAAAAGGGGAGGGGTGGAAAGAGAAGATGAAAAACCCTCTAGACAATTAAAATTACCCAAGTAATGCTCTGATCCCCGAAAATCTTACGATTGCGGTTCATGGAGGGGAGGATAGAAAAACTACTAATCTCATATAAGAGCAGAGCCAGCAAACTGGTCCAGTTTCTGCTCCGTTCCCCATTTCTGTTCCAATTGTCTTTTGCATGAAATGCGGACAGCAGGTAAAAGAAGGCTGGCAGCTCCTTTTGATGCCGTCGGAGAATATTTGGCAAAAGCGAGGCTGTCCGCAAAATAAAGCCATCCTTCAGAGACAGTTTGATTCGCCTCCAAACCATCTCCCCTTCTCTTTTCCGCGCAATGACAGGCGGAGGGAGGACTGACAGCTGTTCCCCGGCTCTGCGGATTTTCAAAGGATTTCCAGAGCTGGGTTTTCCTCTCTTGTTCAGCTACCTGGGAAGATGTTAGGCAATCTCTGTACTCCTCCTCGGCACAGATATTGGGAGAATTCGAGGGTCAATGCCAAACATGTTTCTTCTACAACTGAAGTGTGCAGAAGCCATGCGCTCCCAGCTCCCGAAGTACATGAATGGAAAAACTCAAGGGATTTGACTCCAGAATGCACTGGTTCTCAGATGTTTTGGCCTTCAAGTCCCAGAAATCCTAACCGGGGGCTGGGCTGTGGCGCAGGCTGTTGAGCAGCTGCAATAAATCACTCTGACCATGAGGTCATGAGTTTGAGGCCAGTCCGTGGCGGGGTGAGCACCCGTCAATTTAAAAAAAATAGCCCCTGCTCGTTGCTGACCTAGCAACCCGAAAGATAGTTGCATCTATCAAGTAGGAAATAAGGTACCACTTATAAAAGTGGGGAGGCAAGTTTAACTAATTTACGACTTGGAATGAGGAAGTGCGGTCAGAGTGGATGATGAAGCAGCTGCTCCCCCCTGTGGCCAGAATTGAACATCCCCTCAGGAGAAGGTTAAATTGCCTCTGCGTCTGTCTCGGTCTCTGTTTGATGTGTTTATGGGCATTGAATGTTTGCCCTATGTGTGTATAATGTGATCCGCCCTGAGTCCCCTTTGGGGTGAGAAGGGCAGAATATAAATACTGTAAATAAATAAATAAAATAATAAATAACAGCTGGTAAACTGGTTGGGATTTCTGGGAGTTGCAGATCAAAACACCTTGGGACCCACAGGCTGAGAAGCACCACCATAATGAGATGTACTAATACGTAAACTTATAAGACTAGAATCATAGGAACCTAGAGGTGGATGAGATCTCAAGGATCATCTTGCCATGATAGAAGATACAACCAAAGCACTCGCAACAGATGGCCGTCCAGCTTCTGTTTAAAAACCTCCAGAGAAGGAGACTCCACCATACACCAAGGCATCATATTCCACTCCTGAATAGCTCTGACTATTAGGAAGTTCTTCCTAATGTTTAGGTGGAATCTAAACATTAGATTCCACCTAAACTTCTGAAATTTCAGTTGTAGAAGAAACATGTTTAGTTTTTCCTGCCATTTGAATCCATTCTTCCATCGTTTGAGGATCAGGACATCCATAGGGATACCAAGGTGCTTGTTTATAAAGCTACTAGCTGTGCCCGGCCACGCGTTGCTGTGGCAAAATATGGTGGTATGGGAAATAAAGTATTGAGGAACTGGTGGTAGTTAAGGTAAAGGGTAAACGTTTTCCCCTGACATTAAGTCCAGTCATGTCTGACTCAGAGTGTTGGTGCTCATCTCCATTTCTAAGCCGAAGAGCCAGCGTTGTCCATAGACTCCTCCAAGGTCATGTGGGATGACTACATGGAGCGGCGTTACCTTCCCGCCAGAGCAGTACCTATTGATGCACTCACATTTGCATGTTTTTGAACTTCTGGGTTGGCAGAAGCTGGGGCTAACAGTGGGGGCTCTCTCCGCTCCCCCAATTCAAAACTGCAGCCTTTCGGTCCAGAAGTTCAGCAGCTCAGCGCTTTAACACGCTGCGCCATCAGGGGATATTATTCCCTAAAGGTTGTGAATATACAATATTTCTGATTGGTTTTGTTTGTTTGTTGGAGGCAAGTATGAATGCTGCAATTAGGAAAAATGATTAGGATGTAATGGCCTTGCAGCTTTAAAGCCTGGCTGCTTCCTCCCTGAGTGAATTTTTTGTTGGGAGGTGTTAGCTGGCCCTGATTCTTTCCTGTCTGGAATTCCCTTGTTTTCAGAGTGGTGTTGTTTGCAATATTTTATGTGCGTCTACTGTCTGTGGCCCTGAGAAAACAGAGGATTTGCCAGACTTTGATGATGGGAATACTTTGTTGGGAGGTGTTAGCTGGCCCTGATTGTTTCCTGTCTGGAATTCCCTTGTTTTCAGAGTGGTGTTGTTTGCAATATTTTATGTGCTTCTACTGTCTGTGGCCCTGAGAAAACAGAGGATTTGCCAGACTTTGATGATGGGAATACTTTGTTGGGAGGTGTTAGCTGGCCCTGATTGTTTCCTGTGTGGAATTCCCCTGTTTATTTACTGTCCTGGTTTTAGAGATTATATTGTTCTGCATTATTCTATCCCAGTAATTATTTCATATTAAAGTAGAATCTCACTTATCCAACATTCACTTATATAATGTTCTGGATTATCCAACGCAGTCTGCCTTTTCATAATCAATGTTTTTGTAGTCAGTGTTTTAAATTCATTGTGATATTTTAGTGGTAAATTTGTAAATACAGTACAGTAGAGTCTTACTTATCCAACATAAACAGGCTGGCAGAATACTGGATAAGCGAATATGTTGGATAATAAGGAGGCATTAAGGATAAGCCTATTAAACATCAAATTAGGTTATGATTTTACAAATGAAGCACCAAAATATCATCTTAGACAACAAATTTGGCAGAAAAAGTAGTTCAATACACAGTAATGCTATGTAGTAATTACTGTATTTATGAATTTAGCACCAAAATATCACAATATATTGAAAACATTGACTACAAAAATGCATTGGATAATCCAGAACATTGGATAAGCGAGTGTTGGATAAGTGAGACTCTACTGTAATTACTACATAGCATTACTGCGCATGGAACTACTTTTTCTGTCAAATTTGTTGTATAACATGATGTTTTGGTGCTTAATTTGTATAACGATTACCTAATTTGATGTTTAATCGGCTTTTCCTGAATCCCTTCTTATTATCCAACATATTCACTTATCCTGCCGGCCTGTTTATGTTGGATAAGTGAGACTCTACTGTATATTGATAATCTTCTATTATCTGCTTAGAACTGGATTATATGAGGCCCCTTCTTCACAGCTGTATAAGATGCACACTGAAGTGGATTATATGGCAGTGTGGAGTCAAGATAATCCAGTGCAAAGCAGATAATGTAAGATTATAAATGGGTTATAGAGCTGTGTAGAAGGGCCTTGAGTCTACACTGCCATATAATCCAGTTAAAATCAGATAATCTGTGGAAGAAGCCTAAGTGAGGCCTAAATCTGCCTGTCCCAGAACTGAAGCCTGGCTGTCCCTTGGTTGCTAGGCAACCAAGTGGGCAGAGATTAGCCCTCTAAACTGGCAGCAAATGGATAAAAAAAATTATTGCTCTCCCTCTAATTGGGACTTTATTTTTCTTTTCTTTTTGTTGTATCAACCTAGAGGCGTGGATGATGGGTTGTGTTGTCAAATTTCGAGGTTGGGGGGCCTGTACTTTTGTTGTTTTGTCCACTGCCCTGATGCCATCACTCTTTTATATATATAGATTGTCCTCCCAACCCTGCTCTATGCCTGCGAAACGTGGACTGTCTACAGGCATCACACTCAACTCCTGGAATGATTCCATCAGCATTGCCACCAAAAAATCCTGCAAATCTCTTGGGAAGACAGACAAATGTCAGCATGATGGAAGAAGCAAAGACCACCAGCACTGAAGCGATGCTCCTTCGCCATCTACTCCGCTGTACTGGTCACGTCTGAATGCCCGATCACCGTCTCCCAAAGCAGATAATATACTCTCAACACAAGAATGGAAATGGAATATTGGACAGGAAAGATGGTCTTAAAGCTAACCTTAAAAACTAAGTGGCATAGACACCGAGAAATGGGCAGCCCTGGCCCTCGAGTGCTCTAACTGGAGGTCAGCTGTGACCAGCAGTGCTGTGGATGAAGAGGCATGAATACTGGGCAAATGTGAGAAACGTGCCAAGAGGAAGGCGCATTAAGCCAACCCTGACCAGAACCACCTTCCACCTGGAAACCAATGTCCTCACTGTAGAAGAATATGCGGGTCAAGAACAGGGCTCCACAGTCACCTACGTATCTACCGTCAAGACACTACACTTGGAAGGCCATCATACTTGGACAATGAGGGATTGCCTAAGTAACTGTAACTTACTCTACAGAGCAGTAGAAAACAATCTTGCTCCCTCCTCAATGTAACCTCCGTTCAAATATTTAAATATGGATGTCATGCCTCCTCTCAGCCTTTTCTTCTCCAGACTAAGCATACCTAGTTCCACTCCTCATAGGGATTCATGGTTTCCAGACTTTTGAGCATTTTGGTCACCCTTCTCTGGACACCTTTCCCTTTGTTCCTATACTGTTATTTTCCTTGATTTAGACACTACACTTCTATTGATGCAGCCTGGAATCACATTGGCTTTTTCAGTTGCCGCATTTTCAGGCCGGGCTGTGGTGCAGCTCATTAGTAGCCAGCTGCAAAAAATCTCTACTGACTGAGAGGTCATGAGTTCGAAGCCAGCCCAGGTCGGATTGAGCTCCCAACCATTAATAGCCTAGCTCGTTGTTGACCTAACCAACTCGAAAGACAGTTGTATCGAGTAAAAAATTTAGGTACTGCTTTATGCAGGGAGGCTAATTTAACTAATTTATGACACCATAAAAATGTCCAACAGACACCATAAAAACATCCAGCGAAAGAATGAGGAAGTTCTCCATCAAGGACTCGGTGTCACAAGTGGACGATGAAGCGGCAGCTCCCCCTGTGGCCGTTATAGAGCATACCCTCATGAAGCCGGAAGGTGGAAAATGTTAAATTGCCTTTGTGTCTGTATGCCGTATGTCTAATGGCATTGAATGTTTGTCATGTATATGTACATTGTGATCTGCCCTGAGTCTATATTTAAAGTATGAAGAAAACGGCACTGGTTCAGAACTCTTTAATTTGATGGGTCCAAGACTGAATCTTATGGAACGGCACTTGTCACTTCTTTCCAGAATGAGGAGTCATTCCTAAGGATCCTTTGCTACTCATTTAATGTGACAGAGTTGCATGGCACGTTTAAATTAAGAGATGTATTACTATTGTTGCTATAGTTGTGGCATCACTCGTATTGGAGTCACCCAGGGTGGTAAGTCAAGCTATCATTCCCATGGACCTCCTCCCATACCCAAACACAATATTCTACCTAAAATAGCAAGGAAAATGACAAATTTAGCAAGTATTTCGAAACCAGCAGCATTCTGCAACTGGAACTTCCTTGTGGGCTAAAATCTATTTCTAGTTTCAGCTCAAGTGGACCCATTGAAACAATTGGAGGTAAACGACCATCCGTACATATTAAACTAAACATCTGGGAAAATCTGGGACCCAATGATTTTCCTGTGAAGCTAGATTTCCTCATGCAAAGCAATTTTTTCTTGGAGGTTGTGGCTCCCATCTCAATGGGATGGGGATTCAATTCTAGGTTTGGGCTAGCTCAATTAGTCCGTAGTTTTAACCAATTCAGAAATGAGATTCAGGACATTGGAGAGCTCCTTTCAAACCTGCAATAAAACCTGGAGTAAGTTAATCACTCCACAGCCAGCACAGCTTCTGGGAGTTGTAGTCCAAACTGGAACTTTTTCAGATAATATTCCCGTCATCCCTGATCATTGGGCATGTTGGCTGGGGGTGATGAGCAATGGCATCCAATAACATTTAGAAAGATGGTGAGGAATTGAAACCATATTGAAATCTCACAACCTCTGAAAATGCCTGCCATAGATGTGGGGGAAACGTCAGGAGAGAATACTTCTAGAACATGGCCATGGAAAACATACAACAACCCTGAAACCATATTCTTCAGCATGACAATCCTGCACTGTATCCTAGTCCAATGTCTATGGTTGCATCTACACTGTAGAATTAGTATAGTTGGCATCACTTTCACTGCTGTGGCTTAATGCTATGGAATCCTGGGATGTGTAGTTTGGTGTGGCACCCATACTCTTTGGCAGTGAAGGCAAAAGATCTTACCAAACTACAATTTCCAGGGTTCCATAGCATTTAGCCATGCCAGTGAAAGTGTCGTTGAACTACATTATTTCTACAGTGTAGATATACCCCAAGTCTGAACTATATAGGAGCTATCCAAACTCCTGTTCCCCCAAATAGGTTCAGCACCTTAGATCTCATTTAAAGTTCAGACTAAAATACGGAGCAGATCCATAGCCCCACTTGCCCAGAAGTCACCAAGTAGGCCTCCTGTAATCCCCAAGCCTGTTATTCATTGTATAAATCTGTGAGACACAAATAATCAGAATATCATTGCCTTGATGGCTACTAACCCATTTCCAATTCTCATAGAAACCATGGAGTAGACATTTCATAGAAGTCACTCCAGACCAAACTTCTTCTGATATAAACTTTTGCACAAAATATATCATTTAAAAACATACCAATGAGAGGGAGGGGATGTGGTAGGCCTGCAACACCTGCTCCAAAGTCAAGATCCCTTTCCAACATAAAGCTGGTCCTCCGTATCCACTTGGCATGAGCGATCAATGAAAAAAAATGGTTCTAAACTCGCTTCTAAAGTAGGGGGTGCTGGCGCTTCATTTTTGAAACTATTTCCAATTTTTCCCATCAAAAATTTCAGATATTTCCAAAAATTCGTAATGCTCTAAATTGTTTCGTTAATGGTGGAAATGCATGCGCATTCACCAAAAAACAGCGCCTTTACAGGGCTCTCCGCCCTCATTTTTTGAGCTATCCTGATCAAACTTGGTACAGTGGGAGAAAACATTCAACCCTGCCAGCTCACCAAATTGCAGAACGTTTCCTTTATCCTCTCATTTTTGGCGAATTTTCAAAGAAACTCTTTTGTTCCTGCATTGAAAGACTTATTTCCCCATTGGGTTTTCTTCAATGTGAAAGTCCTTCTTCTACTTAAGTATCCACGGGTTCTGTATCCACAGATTCCAAAAAGCAAAATATGTTCATCATCATCATCATCATCATCATCATCATCATTATTTTATGACACAGCAAACAAGATAGATATGCTGGATTTCGTATCACAAAATCACAAGTCGGACACTTCCCAAGTGTCTAGGACTGTGTGATGTATTTTCGGATGATGCATGTAGATCCCAGTAGGGTGGCCTTCTGCAGATAGGACATCAAGTTACTCTGTCCTTGTATATAATGGGACTTGAGTATCAAAGGATTTTGGTATCCATGGAGAGTCCTGGAACTAAATCCCAGTGGATACCGAAACCTGTTTTACATCCAGACAAGGAACTCAATTCCCCTTCAACCAGAACTGAAGAGCTGCTAACACTGATGAGGTTTCGCGAAGCTCCATTTGTTTATCTAGAAGGGAAGTCATCTGCCGTTACTGGAGCATTACATTTCTATCAAAAGCATGTGCTGCTCCATGTTTAGATCACTTTCCCTTGCCTACATAATTTAGAGCCATACGCCTGGAAAAAGAAAAGTGGAACATCAACAGAAAGGTTTCCGTTGCAGCTTAGCACACTTACACACACGCTTCCTCCTTTCCCGGAGCTGAGAAGTACACACACACAGAGAGAGAGAGAATCGGTTTCTGAATCATCTCTAGCAAAGGAATACGGATGCGGGGGAAGAGTTTTTTTTCTCTATAAAGAAGGTTCACAGTCAGTTTAAATGAGCCAAAAGCCAACCTATGGCTCTGTCAAGGACCAGCTCAAGACATTTTGCTGCCTGAAGCAAAGCAGCAAACAGCGCCCCCTAGACACCCACAAGTCAAAATGCATCTTCCCCAAAGCTGGTTATCGTATATACTCGAGAATAAGCCAACCCGAATATAAGCCGAGACACCTAATTTTACCACAAAAACTAGGAAAACATTGACTCCAGTATAAGCCGAGGGTGGTAAATTTCAGAAATAAAAATAGATACCAATAAAATTACATTAATTGAGGCATCAGTAGGTTAAATGTTTTTGAATATTTACATAAAACTGTAAATCCTCTTCTTCAATGTACATAGTGTAGACTGTCAGCACTGGATTCAAGATGAGTCTAAGGGTTTTTGTTCATTGTCAACAACTTCTACTGATGAATTTATGCAGTTTATGCAATTTGAACCTACTTTAACTGCTGTGGCTCAATACGATGGAACTACCGACTGTTAGGAATTGTGAGAGTTAAAGTCCAAAACACCACGTGGCCAAAGTTTTCCCATGCCTTCCATAGAGCCATTGTAATTAAAGGTAGTCTCAAGTTGCCTTAATTAACTCCGGGAGCAGTAATTTACCTTTAAAATTAGCTTGATACCCCCTATCCCTGTACTGTTTAACTCTTTACAAATAACTTTTTTCTTACAACTCAAATAAGGACTTCTGGCCAAAGAAGGTTTCAAGCCAGAAATCTTTTGCCTCATCATGGCCAGAGTTAAAATAGTGTCAAACTCCATTAATTCTACAGTGTAGATGCACTCTTCATCATTAGCCATGCCTGGGCAATTCTGACGTGCTTAAATATATCTCTTCAGGGAAGGAAGGTTGTAATCTTCCATGTCTTCTGAAAACTTCATGACTTTATAGGAATTAAGGGTTGCTACGATGCCATAGAATCCTTTGCTTTTCAGACAGAGGGTTCCTGTCCCTTTAAGAGCAGCACAGCAATAGCCATTCTACCTGGTTCTGCTTCTTCCAAGGGGAAAGCTCTTATATTTGCAATCCAAAGCAAATATTATAAGAGTTCCTTTGGGCATCCAGGCACAGAAATGGAAACCAAAAGAGCCACTGTCAGTCTGGCAAAGGGCCCAGTTCAGAAGCAGGAAAAAAATGAAATTGCAGTACAAGTCATCCAAAGCAAAACAGAGAAAAAAATTATGAATGATTGGAGTCCACTAACAGTGTTCAATGTATTGCAGCCAGCATAAAGTGGCTTTTTTTTTTTACTCAAAGGCTTCAAGAGAATCCGTGCAAGCAGATTTTACATACAATTTCTCCTAATATTCCCCACTAAAAACAGTATCAGACCCACAGATTCACAGTCCAAAGGCCTTAAAAACATATATGAGAAGAAAATATATGCTTAACAAAAGCATGGTTCAGACAAACTGAGAATAATATACTAACATCAATGGGGATATGAAGGATGTTTTCTAAAATCCTTCCCTTTAAAACAAGGAGGATTTAAAGACACATGATTGTATTCCAACATAGTTGCTTGTGTGCTTTATAAGAGTCTGGCTAGTATGTATTGAAGCCAGCAGTTTCATTGACTAGCATTGGGGAAGAAAACACTCTTGACATGCTCATTGCCACTTCATTTTTCCCCCATCTCTTCATCTTAAAAGATACATGAACATGGAGGGAGCTCTCTGTCAATGGGAAATTCTTGCTTCTCAAAGGAAAATAATAAGGGACAACTCAGATGCACTCCAAAGTGCAATGCTTTTTGTGTCAATACAGAACAGTGAACCTATGATTCCAATACAAAGGTTTAACTTCAGGAATATCCCAAAGGCTTCATAAGAGGGGAGGGAGCCCCTCTCTGATTTAACTCTTTAATCTCCAGGTGAGACAAAGCTTAAGCAGATCGATCCCTATCCATCTCTTTCTTCCTTTGATCACAATGCACCCTGCAAGCTCCTGGGGGCAGGGACCTGGCTGTTTTGCCATCACTGTGCATTTAACACAATCAGATCCTGATACTGTCAGACACAGGATCAAATGGGATTTGGATGGAAGGGGAAACTAGACAAGAATCTTAATTTGAGGATGTTGTTCCGTGCTGCATTGGAACGTTTCCTTCAGCATGGATTGTTCCAGCTGCTAAAGAAGAAATGTCCACACAAGGCTTCTGCCACCCAGCTGCTATCCTGCTCCTTCCCTGGAGTATTTCGCCATCTGTAAAATGGGCACAAGGGAAGCCTCCCTGGCAGGGTTGTGGGGACAAGGACTAGGATCATCACTATCTCAGGTCTTGCCAACAACCTGGAGGTCTCAGCAAGCATTTTGAGGCCATTTCTCCACCCCATAGGGATTCCTTCTAAACCTGACCCCTGTGAGGCTACAAGCCTGGCCTATTTGCAGGGACATCACAAGCTTTACGGTCTATGGACACTGCATGGGTGAAATAGACTTGGAGGAATACTCAGAACCACAACCATGTCCCCACCCTCTTTCCCAAGCCAAGCAGACCTGCAGAAAGAAAGCAAAATGGTCCAGCCATTAAAAAAAACCCTTGCTTAAGGGACAGTGGGGCTTGGAAGAGTCAGAGTCCCTGGTCCTGGAAGCTTTTCATCCTTGAGTAGGGGAGTGAACTCTGTATCTGCCTCAGAGCTCTTTCAAGATGGTCCTGGGTTCGAGTTCTGGCTCAGAAAGGAGAAAGCAGGGCTGCAATAAACAAGCCCAGTCTCAGTTTGGAAGGAGTGGGTTTGGGGTTTGAATGGGAACCCCAGGAAAGGGAGAAGGAGGCACATTTCCAAAGGCTTAAAGGATGAGAAAGAGAAAGAAAGAGATGGAGAAGGAGATGGAAAGAGCAATGCAGGGGAGGGATATGGAGAAGGGAGAGGAGGGAAACCTATCCTTTGGAAGTTCATTGACTGATTCTTTTTCTCCCCAAGTGAAAGGAAATAGGGTGCGGAAGCCAAATCTCCAATCTGAAGATTTTTCTTTACACAGTATTTCCTTCCTGAGGGATGCCAGCTGCAAAAAAGGGAGAAAATGCAATGCTATCTCACTTTGCCTCCAGCTAGATAAGCACCTGCCTCTCCAGAGCAAAGGCTGGCCAGTTGGGGGACCATCCTTTGTCTTGGGGGACACCCCCCCAAAAAAAATACAAAAAGCTCCTATGAGAAAGGGTCCCAAGGAAGTGCAGGAAGCATTATTATTTTCCTCCTGATCAATATCCCTCTCCAACCTATGCCAAAATCATGCCCCAGCTTCTCCTTCTCCCCACGCCCACCACCCAGTGAAACTTGTCTGCTAGGAAGATACTCTGCGTGGATTTGGAGGGGAAGAAAGAGGCAGAAAAGAGGAAATTGTGATATTCTAGGAAGGCTGAATAGAGCTTCACTGCAACCCAAGTGGCACACTGACTTATCCAGGCGCCCAGACCATTCCTCCCCACAAAGGAAGAAGACAAACACCCTCAGCTCATTTCTCAACCAGACTCACTTCCATCCATCCTTAGCTATGTAATGTTTGGACTTTGACAGGGGTTATCTTGCACTTTGGACTTTGAAAAATGATTTTATATTCAATGTCCAACTCGAATCCAACAAATATGGTTTATTTGTGGGGAGGAGGGAGGCAGATACCTATGTATTTTTTGGACTTTGGCAGAGCATCCTTCCTTGCACTTTAGGGTATATGTGAGGCTTGGCTTTATGCATTATTATTATTATTATTATTATTATTATTATTATTATTATTATTACATTTATATCCTGCTTTATCTCCCCAAAGACTATGCATGGATGTATACTGAATGTATATTTATGCATGTATGTATATTGAATGTTCAAAAATGTAACTTGCTTTACATTTATAGCTACCTACCTATGTATTTTTTTTTTGGACTTTGGCAGAGCATCCTTCCTTGCACTTTAGGGCACATGAGGCTTGGCTTTATGCATTATTATTATTATTATTATTATTATTATTATTCCCCATATTATCTCCCAAGAGACTATGCATGGATGTATATTGAATGTATATTTATGTATATATGTATATTGAATGTTAAAAAATGTAACTTGCTTTTTTTGTTGTTGTGGGGGGCAAATCTAGATGGAGAAAGGCTCTTCCTTGATCCAACACCCTCCCATCCCATTCTTTAGTAGCAGGAGATACTAAGCCTAACTGCAGCCAGGTAAAGGAAGCTATAGCGTCGTCATCATCACTGGGTTGCTGTGAGTTTTCCAGGCTGTATGGTCATGTTCAGGAAGCATTCTCTCCTGATGTTTTGCCCACATCTATGGCAGCCATCCTCTGAGGTTGTGAGATATTGGAAGCTAAGCAAGTGGGGTTTATATATGTGTGGAATGTCCAGGGTGGGAGAAAGAACTCTTGCCTGTTGGAGGCAAGTGCGAATGTTGCAATTGGCCAGCTTGATTAGCATTGAATAGCCTTGCAGCTTCAAAGATTGGCTGCTTCTGGCCTGGGGAAATCCTTTGTTGGGAGGTGTTAACTGGCTCTGATTGTTTCCTGTCTGGATTTCCCCTGTTTTCTGATTGTTGCTCTTTATTTACCATCTAGAGTTTTTAAAATACTGGTAGCCAGATGTTGTTCATTTTCATGGTTTCCTCCTTTCTGTTGATATTGTCCACATGCTTGTGGATTTTAATGGCTTCTCTGTATAGTCTGACATGGTAGTTGTTAGAGTGGTCCAGCATTTCTGTGGTCTCAAATAATATTCTGTGTCCAGGTTGGTTGATCAAGTGCTCTGCTATGGCTGATTTCTCTAGTTGCCTTAGTCTGCAGTGCCTTTCATGTTACTTGATTGGTGTCTGGGCAGTTTGGGGGTCCCTGTACAGACTTGTCCACAGCTGCATGGTATAGGGTAGACTCCTGCAGCAGTGAGAGGCTCCTTCTTGTCTCAGAAGCCATTCAGTGCTAATCAATCTGGTCAATGGCAACATTCACACTTGCCTCCAACAGACAAGAGTTCTTTCTCCCAGCCTGGACATTATTCCACAGATACATCAACCCCATTTGCCTGGGATAGAGAACTCTTGTCTGTTTGAGGAAAATGTGAATGTTGCCATTGGCCAATTTGATTAGCATTGAATAGCCTTGCAGCTTCAAAGCCTGACTACCTCCTGCCTGGAGGAATCCTTTGTTGGGAGGTGTCTATATATTCCCAGATGTATAAACCTCACTTGCCTAGTTTCCAACAGACCTCACAACCTTTGAGGATGCCTGCCATAGATGTGGGCGAAACGTCAGGAGAGAATGCTTCTGGAACATGGCTATACAATCTGGAAAACTAACAGTGATTCTGGCCATGAAAGCCTTGGACAAGACATCATCATCATCATCCCTCTTTTGACTTCTTTGCCCTCCTTTCAAAGGGAAGCTCCTTTCTCTCTCTCTCCTCCCCTCCAGCACTGATCAGGTGTGCGTTTCGAGCCGGTCTCACGCCTCTTCTGGAGTAAGGAGAAGGAGATAAGGGAGGGGAGGGTGTTTCTGGACCTGGGGAGGGGGCTTTTGGGCAGGGCCTTCCTATCCTCCCCTCTTCTCCTCCTCCTCCTCCTCGCCTCTCTCCCCCCACCTTTGCTCAGCACAGGCGCCGCATTGACACTGCAGATGGTGCCTCCTCGCTTGGCGCGCGCGTGCCTGTGTGTGTGTGTGTGTGTGTGTGTGTGTGTGTGTAGACAACCAGCTCCACACGCAGCACGCGCAGACCCCTCTCATACCCAATGGCCACACTCACACCGGGCTCGCACGCTTATGCCACCACGCATGATGGCCAAGGCAAAGACCCTGTATCCCACCCCTCCTCCTCCTCCTTCTTCTTCAAACCCCACTAAGGAAATCATCATAGTCTATGAATAATAGTACAGTAAATCCACAAAAGCGTGTGGACCATTTGAACAGAAAGAAGGAAACCATGAAAACGAATACAGTCTGGCTACCGGTATTAAAAAAAACAACTCTAAAATCAGGTTAGTAGATAAAGAACAAGATTCAGAGAATTCCAGACAACGGCAGCTAACACTTCCGAACAAAGGATTCCCCCCAAGGCAGGAAGTAGCCAGGCTTTGAAGCTGCAAGGCTATTCAATGCTGATCAAGGTGGCCAATTGCAACATTCACACCTGCCTCAAACAGGCAAGACGGGAAACCATCGGGGAGAGCTAACACCTCCGAACAAAGGATTCCCCCAAGGCAGGAAGTAGCCAGGCTTTGAAGTTGTCAGGCTATTCAATGCTAATCAAGGTGGCCAATTGCAACATTCACACCTGCCTCAAACAGGCAAGACGGGAAACCATCGGGGAGAGCTAACACCTCCGAACAAAGGATTCCCCCAAGGCAGGAAAGCAGCCAGGCTTTGAAGCTGCCAGGCTATTCAATGCTAATCAAGGTGGCCAATTGCAGCATTCACACCCTGCCTCAAACAGACAAGACAGGAAACCATCAGGGAGAGCTAACACCTCCGAACAAAGGATTCCTCCAAGGCAGGAAGCAGCCAGGCTTTGAAGCTGTCAGGCTATTCAATGCTAATCATGGTGGCCTATTGCAACATTCACAAGAGTTCTTTCTCCCACCTTAGACATTATTCCACAGATATATCAACCCCAGTTTCCTAGTTTCCAACAGACCTCACAACCATAGATGCAGGCGAAACGTCAGGAGGGAATGCTTCTGGAACATGGCCAGACAGCCCGGAAAACTCACAGCAACCCAGTGATCCCAGATGATCTGCTTAGCTCAGGTTACCTGGCAGTGGAGACTCATCTAATCTAGTATAGTAATAAATATAATACTAATAATAATAAATAGGGGGAGAAATGTGAGCCCCTCTTACCTCCACGTTGAGGGCTCCTTCCTTCCTCCTCTTCTTCTTTGGCTGCTTCTCCCCAGCATAGGCAGAAAAGGGTTGGCAATCCCTCCTCCTCCTCCTCCTCCTCCTCCTCCTCCTCTGCTTCCAGTTCTCAAAGCCAGATTGGCAAGAAATAGGAAAAGGGAAAACCAAACAGGAGATGGATGTATATATATTTCCTCCCCGTCAGTGGCTCCAGCTCACTCCGGCATCGCAGGGCTGCTCCGCCTCCTCCTTTTCCGCGGCTTCTCTTCTCTCTCCGGCTTCTCCCCTTTCCTCCTCCTCCTCCTCCTTCTTCTTCTGCCGCCGCCGCCCGAATTGAGAGAGAGAGAGAGAGAGAGAGAGAGGAATCGCGGATGGCGGGGCCCGAAGCCACGGAGGCGGCGGCGGCAGAGAGAGAGACCCGAGCTTGCCTCGGCTTCAAGGCTTCAAGGCTCTCCAGCCAGGGCTCGGCGCAGAGACAGCTCTGGAAATATACAGTATATATATATCTGTCTCTCTCCAGGCAAGCTCCACCTTCCGCGCGTTGAGATCTGGAAGGGCTCACCCCTCTGCTCCGCCTTAAAAATAATAATAATTATATATATATAGAATATAATGTATATGCGTATGGACAATCCTTAGGGGTTGGCTGGCTCAACAAGCGCGTCCTCTCCTTGGGCGATTCTTCTGCCTCTCGGCTCTTAACTCTTCCCCATAACGTGCCTTATTATTATTATTATTATTATTATTATTATTATTATTATTATTATTATTATTTCCAGTCGAGCTCCACTTTCCACTCGCTGAAGTCTTCCTGGCTCTCGGTTCTTAATTCTTCACCATCGTATGCAATATTAATTAATAATAATAATAATCAATAATCAATAATCTCCAGTCGAGCTCCACTTTGCTGAGGTCTTTCTGGCTCTCGGTTCTTAATTCTTCACCATCGTATGCAGTATTTATTAATAATAATAATCAATAATAATAATTAATAACAATTTCCAGTCGAGCTCCACTTTCCACTCGCTGAAGTCTTCCTGGCTCTCGGTTCTTAATTCTTCACCATCGTATGCAGTACTAATTAATAATAATAATTAATAATAATTTCCAGTCGAGCTCCACCTTCCACTCGCTGAAGTTCTGCCACTCGGTTCTTAATTCTTCACCATCGTATGCAGTATTAATTATTAATAATTGATAATAATAATAATAAATTAATAATAATCTCCAGCCGAGTTCCACCTTCCACGCGCTTCCAAAGTCTTGAAGGGCTCACCGCCTTGAAAATAATTATATCATATCTATATCAAAGGATATAGGTAATTAATGATGATGGAGATTTTAGTATTAATGCGACTGGCCCCTCTGGATCCCTCTTGGCCAACCTCTGCTCCTTCTTTGGATGGTATTTCGCTTCCTGTGCCTTTTTGGCCAGTCTGTGTGTGTGTCTCTCTCTCTTGAAGGGGTTTTTCCCCTTCTCGGGGTCCAGAATAAGAGGGGGGAAAGAGGGTCGGCGCCTGCGAGGAAAAGGCAACGCCGAGGGCAGAGGAAAAACACGCGAGTCCCGAAGGAGGAGGAGGAAGAAGAAGGAGGAGGCGGAGAAGCCGCTCCGGGAAGGAGTCCGAAGGAAGAAGAGGAGAGGAAGAAGAGGGTGGTGCTGCTTCCTCCTCCTTCTCTTGGAACCGAGGGTCTCTCCGCTGGAAATCCCACCGCCTCTCCGCCTCTCCGGCCCGGCTGCCTGCCTGCCTTCCTCCCTTCTTCCCTTCTGCGGTCTCTCTCTCTCCGCCGCTCGTTCTCCGTCTGCCTGGCTCTCGCTCTCGCCCTCGCTTCTTCCCTTCTCTACTCACTACTGACATCTAGGATCTGCAACCTGATTGGGCTAATTGTGGCATCGCATTGCCAGCCACCGGGCGGAGGGAAGGAGGGAGAGAAGGAGGAGGAGGAGGAGGGAAAGAAAGGAGGAGAAGAGAGGCAGAGGCCGGCTTCCCTTCTCCAGGCAAAGGCTCGGAAGAGAACTCCACGCTGCTGTTGTCACTACTACCGTGTTTCCCCGAAAATAAGACAGTGTCTTATATTAATTTTTGCTCCCAAAGATCCTCTAGGTCTTATTTTCAGGGGATGTCTTATTTTTCCATGAAGAATAATTCACATTTATTGTTGAACAAAAAATGAACATTTATTATATCCTGTACAGTAGTTGTCATCACAAACCAGCATGACCAGACAAACTGTGAATCCTATCAAGAATTTCTTGTTACTACCATTATTTCCATGTACAACACTCTATGGTAGGTACATTTACCGATCCTGCATGCTCTTGTGTTCTGTTCGTCAGGCATGCTTCCAAACACAAACTTTGCTAGGTCTTACTTTTGGGGGAGGCCTTATATTTAGCAATTCAGAAAAACCTCTACTAGGTCTTATTTTATGGGGATGTCTTATTTTAGGGGAAACAGGGTATTGTGGGCTTTATTTGGAAGAATTAGACCAGGCATGGGCAAACTTGGGCCCTCCAGGTGTTTTGGACTCCAACTCCCACCATTCCTAGAAGCCTCAGGTTAAGCTGATAGGAAAAGGAAGGCCAGGTGTATGAGGTGTGTGAGCAGAGCCGGCCCTAGGTATTTTTTCAAGTGTAGGCGAACAGAATTTTGGCACCTCCCTCAAACCAATCACTGAAAAATAAAAACGTTGGATAAGCGAAAATGTCTGATAATAAAGAAGGATTAAGGAAAAGCCTATTAAACATCAAATTACATTAAGATTTTACAAATTAAGCACCAAAACATCATGTGTTTACAACAAATCAACAGAAAAAGCAGTTCAATATCTTGTGGAGGCAGGCCGCAGGAAACAGGAGTTGCCTCAATGGCGCCCCCAATAAGATGGCACCACAGGCAACTGCCTAGTTGGCCTGGTGGTTGAACCACCTCTGTGTGTGAGGCATGATCTCATGGCTTCTTGGTCGGGCTTGGGTTGGGCTATCATATTCATACTTTGGACTCCAACTCCCACCATTCCCAACAGCCTCAGGCCCTTTCCTTTCACCCCTCAGCCGCTTAAGCGGCTGAGGGGTGAAAGGAAAGGGCCTGAGGCTGTTGGGAATGGTGGGAGTTGGAGTCCAAAACACCTGGAGGGCCCAAGTTTGCCCATCACAGAGTTGGAAGAGACTACATGAGCCATCTAGTCCAACCCTTTTCTTCCATTCAGGGAAAGCACAAAGGACCCTGACAGGTGGCCATCCAGCCTCTGTTTAAAAGCTTCCACCACACTCTGAGTCAGAGAGTTCCACTGCTGAACAGCTCTTACAGTCAGGAAGTTCTGTTCAGCAGAACACCACTCCTCCCTTCTGGAGTATTGGCTTTCCCTACGAATTTGGTCCTATCATCAAACTTGATGATCATGCCCTCTAACCCTTCATCTAAGTCATTAATAAAGATGTTACCCCGGTTCTGTTCAACCTCGTTATTAATGACTTAGATCAGTGGTTCCCAAACTTATTTGGCCTACTACCCCCTTTCTAGAAAAAATATTACTCAGTGCCTCCTGGAAAGGGGGGCGTGGCTTAGAGGGGTGGGTGGGGCTGAGCCTCTCCCCTAGTTCAAGATGCAGGGCTGGGAGGGGGAGGGGAGGTAGGTGGGGCCACAAATAGGCAGGACCACAAATGGGCGGCCAGGACTGGGATGGACGGAGTTACGAGTTCTGAGGCAGGGCTGAGCTTCTATCCCTGTCCTGCGGTGCCTGCCAGGACACAGGGGGCGGGGCTAGAGGAGGGGGCAGGGCCTCTTCCCAAGTGCCTGATGGGGCTGAACCTCTATACCCCGCCCTTGTGTTCTAACAAGCACCTCAGAGGAGGTATACAGAGGCTCAGCCCTGTTTTGCGCTCTTGGGAGGAGGCCCCACGCTAGCCCCGCCCTTTAGTCCTAAAAAGCCTCTCAAGAGAAGTATAGAGGCTCAGCCCTGTCTTGGGCTCTTGGAAGGAGGCCCTGCCCCTTTCCCTAGTTCCGCCCTCTGTATCCTAACAGGCACTCAGGAGAGGTATAGATTCTCATCCCTGACTTGGGCTCTTGGGAAGAAGCCACGCCCACTCCTCTATCTCCGCCCCCTGTGTCCTAACAGGCACCTCAGGTGCTCAGCCCTGTCTCAGGCACTTGGGAAGTCCCGCCCCTCCCCTGGCCCCGCCCCATCTCCTAATAGGTGTCATCACCGCCCCCCTGGATCGCTGCAGCGCTAGCACCTACTTTGGGAATCACTGACTTAGATGAAGGGTTAGAAGGCATGATCATCAAGTTTGCAGACAAGACCAAATTGGGAGGGAGAGCCAATACTCCAGAAGACAGGAGCAGAATTCAAAACAATCTTAACAGATTAGAGCAGTGGATCTCAACCTGTGGGTCCCCAGGTGTTTGGCCTACAGCCCCCAGAAATCCCAGCTGTTAAGATTTCTGGGCGTTGAAGGCCAAAACGTCTGGGGACCCACAGGTTGAGAACCACTGGATTAGAGAGATGGGGCAAAACTAACAAAATGAAGTTCAACAGGGACAAATGTAAAATACCCCACTGAGGCAGAAAAAAAAATGGAAAGATACCAAATAGGGTATGCCGGGCTTGATAGCAGGATGTGTGAAAAAGATATTGGAGTCCTCATGGGGAGGAAGGTGAACATGAGCCAACAATGTCATGCCGAGGCTAAAAAAGTCAGTGGGATTTCAGCCTGTATAAATAGGAGTCTAATGTCTAGATCCAGGGAAGTCATGCTCCCCCTCTATTCTGCCTTGGTCAGACCACACCTGGAATCACACTGTGTTCAATTCTGGGCACCGCAATTGGAGGGAGATGTTGACAAGCTGGAAAACGTCCAGAGGAGGGCGACTCAAATGATCAAGGGTCTGGAGAACAAGCCCTATGAGGAGAGGCTTAAAAAGCTGGGCATGTTTAGCCTGCAGAAGAGAAGGCTGAGAGGAGACATGATGGCCATGGATCAAGATGTGAGGGGAAGTCATAGGGAGGAGGGAGCAAGCTTGTTTTCTGCTGACCTAGAGACTAGGATATGGAACAGTGGCTTCAGACTACAAGAAAGGAGATTCCACCTGAACATGAAGACTTCCTAACTGTGAGAGCTGTTCAGCAGTGGGACTCTCTGCCCCAGAGTGTGGTGGAGGCTCCTTCTTTGGAGGCTTTTAAGCAGAGGCTGTATGGCCATCTTTCGGGGGTGCTTTGCATGTGATTTTTCTGCTTCTTGGCAGAATGGGGTTGGACTGGATGCCCAACTCTATGATTCTATGTCTTCTTACAAGCTTCTCTTCTGCAGGCTAAACAGACCCAGATCCCCAAGGGCCATCCAGTCCTAACCTATTTTGCAATGTAGAAGTACAGGATCAGGAGCAGAGGATGCAGGAGGAGAAATACAAGCAGAATAGGTAAAGAGGCAGCACCGGGATATTATCTGGCGCATCTAAATGAATCTCAGTCTCCAGGGGCAGAAGAACTATATCCAAGGGTATGAAAAGAACGGCAGAAATGATTTCAGAGCCACTAGCAAACATCTTGGTGAATTCCTAGAGAACAGGAGAAGTTGCAATAGAGTGGAAGAAGGCCAAAGTTGTCCCCATCTTCAAAAAGCGGAGAGAAAGAGGACCTAATCAATGACCGCCCATGGATCACACTCAGTTATTCCCTAAGTAAAGTCATCTTTCTTAAGATCCAAAGTACCTGTCTGATTATACTTGGCTTCTCCTGGGTTGGGAGGACCTGCCTGTTCCAGGATTTTACAAAAGGACGTTTGTATAAAAGTACATTCTCAGTTATCTGGTACCCGTGGGGAGAGTTAGATGCTGGATCAATGTAGTTTCTAGTTGCTTGAGAGTTGCTATTAAAAATAGTCCTGGTTTCTATTATACCCTCTAATATACAATACCACAAACTCTGTATTGACTAGGTATTGATATTGAAATACATAATCAAAAGCAAATAAACACATAAATAGAAACTGAACGTAACACAGTTTTATTGTTTTATAAAAGCAGCTTTTTAATTAAAACATTTTTGCCCATTGCTTGAGTTCCAGTTAACTGAGAAACTACCATAGCTGCACAAAAGACAGGGTAGCCCTCCGAATACATTTTCAACATCATCCTCTTCTGCCCCTATCTTTGACATAGTTGCATGCCTAACATTGAGGTTGTAAGAATGGTCTTTCCAGTTACTGTTCTGAAATATATATGGATATGCCACCACATGCATAGGATCATAGCATCATGGAGTTGGAAGAAACTGCAAGTGCTGGCCAGTCCAACCCCATTCTGCCATGCAAGAAGACAAAATCCAAGCATCCCTGACAGATGGCTCCAGACTCAGCTTAAAAACCTGAAGAAGACTCCAACAGACTCCCAGGCCATAGAGTGTTCCATGGTCAAACAGCTCTTGCTGCCAGGAAGTTTTTCCTCCTGTTTAGGTGGAGTATCTTTTTCTATAGTTTGAATTAATTGCTCCATTGTATCATAGTCTCTAGACCAGCAGGAGACGAGCTTCATCCCTCCTCAATGTGACCTCCTTTCAAGCATTTAAACACGGCTATCACATCCCTTCTCAGTCTTCTCCAAGCTAAACATACCCAGCTTTCAGACCTTTAACCATTTTGGTGGCCCTTTTCTTCCAGCTCATCTATATCCTTCATAAGTTTTGATGCCAAGAACTGGACACAGTATCAGTCTAGGTGAGGTCTTACCAAAGCAGAATATAAAAAGGCAGGACCAAGGTATAGAATAAGCACGGGCAAACTTTAGCCCTGCAGGTGTTTTGGACTCCAAATCCCACATAGGCTGTTAGGAATTGTGGGAGTTGAAGTCCAAAACACATGGAGGGCTGAAGTTTGCCCATGCCTGGTATACAATCATAAAATCCTAGAGTTGGAAGAGACCCCAAAGGCCATCCAGTCAATCCCCAGGACACTGAAGTCAAAATGCCCCAAGTATTTTGCATAACAGAAGTGTACAAATTAAACCTCAATTTGCTTCTAATTGTTCAGTGAATCCACTCTGGGTTTGACTCTGAACTGTCAAAAAAAAAAGTGCTGAACCCTGAGATCAATGGTGGTTGCGGTTTTTAGTGTGAGCAAAGACAATGACCCCAAGCTTAGAAACCTAGAATCATAATTGGAAGAGAGCCATCTAATCCTACTCTATTCTGTCATGCAGGAATACACAACTCAAACGCTCCTGACAAAGGGTCATCCAGCTTTGTTTTTAAAACTCTAGAAAAGGAAGTCTTCTTCTGGGAACCAAGGCAGTATGTTCCACTCTCAAACAGCTCTTACCGTCAGGAGGTTCTTTCTTATGGAGAGTTCATGAGTCTATGGCCAACTTTTGCTGGAGGTTTACCACAGAAACATGTCAGAGGACCTGTAGATGCTTAGAGAAATCTTATTTCTAAGAATCTCTAAGTTTACAAGTAATCTACTCTCAACAGCCACTTTTGATATTATGAGAGTTGCAGTCTAACACCAAGTTGGAAGATACTGTTCTAATATCTAGCACAGTGGTTCTCAACCGGGCTGTGGCGCAGCTGGCTAGTAGCCAGCTGCAATAAATCACTACTCACCGAGAGGTCATGAGATCATTGTTGACCTAAGCAACCTGAAAAATAGTTGCATCTATCAAGTAGGAAAATTTAGGTACCGCTTATGCGGGGAGGCTAATTTAACTAATTTACAACACCATAAAAGTCATCCAGCAGCATGCAGAAAGGAATGAGGAAGCAATCCATCAAAAGGACAGTGGATGATGAAGCAGCAGCTCCCCCTATGGCCAGAATTGTGCATACCCCCAAGAAGCCTGGAAGTTGGAGAAAGTTAAATTGCCTCTGTGTCTTTGTCTCTCTCTGTCTGTATGTCTAATGGCATTGAATGTTTGCCATGTATGTGTACATTGTGATCCGCCCTGAGTCCCCTTCGGAGTGAGAAGGGCAGAATATAAATATTATAAATAAATAAATAAATAAATAAATAAACCTGTGGTTCCCCAAGTGTTTTGGCCTACAACTCCCAGAAATCCCAGCCAGTTTACCAGCTGTTAGGATTTCGGGGAGTTGAAGGCCAAAACTTCTGGGGACCCACAGGTTGAGAGCCACTGATCTAGCACCATATGTAGTGTAGCTACTTCACAATATTGTTTCCTTGATCGTCAATGAATGACTGCAATGTCCAGGGATGATGTTGCTGAAGAGCATCTAGACATTCCCATGGACATGCTCGTGACTCCTCCCATATCGTGGTGGCTTCCAGAGATGGCCTTTGAGTTACCATAAATTGGAAATTAATTGGATACACAAAACAACAATCCACATTATATTTTAAAGACTCTTTTACCCTTTTAACTTGCTTGAAGTGTTTAATATGTCAGAGCGATTTGCTAGGCACACACGCAGCAGAAGTCACTGATGAGAAAACACTAGATAAATAATGACATTGGAGTCTTCAGTTCTCTATCAAAAGTTTTACTCACGAACGGAATTCCACAAGACAATACACAGTTCTCACGCAGGCACACACGGGAATAAAAACAAAGAAGAGAATAAGATAGGAAGCAGAGGGCAATTTATCCCAGACTCTGCTGTCTGATGCAATCCAAGTTTGCAGACACTTAACCCTTTACACACTGGCATAGTAAACAGTACACAGTGCATGATGCAATCTCCAGCACACATTGCACCACCATGACTCAATTACATTTAAACAACTCTATATACAATCATTCCTACTTTAACATAATATGTTCTTTATCTTGTCTAAATACAGTAGTTGGTTGGTTTAAATTTTGAATGGTTTCGGTTACATGGATTCTTGTAACTGTTTGGTACCCTGAGAGATCATAATCAATGAGTAAGATAGAAATAGATAGACAGACAGGCTGATCTGGGACTGCATAGTTTCACACAACTTCTCTCTTCTACCTTACCATCTCAATATTTGACTTAATTTTCAAAACCCGCAAGCACTTTCACATTTTCTTTTTCTTGATGAATGATACAAATGGCTCCCATTCTTGCTGAAAAATTGTCAATTGATTTCTCCTTTATCAAACAAAATGACTTGTCCATTTCTGCCAGTTCGGAAACGTTTGCAAGCCAGTTTTCTTTTGAGGGTAGTTCTTTATTTTTCCAAAAAGAAAATGCCTTTGGGTCTGCCCTAAGATTTAGTTTAAACTTTCAAAATATTTCCTTACATGTTACATCACTTCCAAAATGAATCCAGCACCTTGGACAACTCCTGCAAAGACAGGACTATCCATTTTACTGCTGGCAGATCATTCCTGTCACTGGAAGAATGCATGGCTCCAAAATTTAATCCAAACTTTCCTAAACAATCTCCAAGGTGATTTGGGATCTTGGATACTTCCTTTGAAGTTTGGGTTACAACCTTAAATGGATTCATTGCCATGTTGATGGTCATGAGATGCCAAAGATTGAAGTTATACAGATTGATCATCCCTTATCCACACTGCTTGGACTAGAAGTATTCTGCATTTATACTTGTATATAAACATTACGATATCTTGGAGATGTGACCCAAGTCTAAATGCAACATTCATTAAGGTTGTATATATACTGTATATGCAACCAATAAAGGTAATTTTATACAAAATGTCAAAGCCACAATTTTAGTAAATGTGGTCAGGATGCCAACGTTATGAATGAGGAAGAAAACACATTCAAAGAGGGGCTAAAGCAGTTTGCTTTTCCCATAGTCTACCGGGAAAGATGATGATGATGATAATGATATCTATTATTATTTATATGCCCCTTTTATTTCCGTTGGGAGCCCCTGGTGGCACAGCGGATTAAACCGCTGAGCTGCAGAACTTGCTGATTGAAAGGTTGGCAATTCGAATCTGGGGAGCAGGATGAGTTCCTGCTGTTAGCCCCAGCTTCTGCCAACCTAGCAGTTCAAAAACATGCAAATGTGAGTAGATCAATAGGTACCATTCTGGCGGGAAGGTAACGGTGCTCCATGCAGTCATGCTGGCCACATGACTTTGAAGGTGTCTATGGACAACGCCGGCTCTTCGGCTTAGAAATGGAGATGAGCACCAACCTCCAGAGTTGGAGACGACTAAACTTAATGTCAGGGAAAAACCTTTAACTTTAACTTTACCTTTATTTCAGTTGGGACACAATCAACTCATCCATTGTGTGTGGCTGTGAGTTTTCCAGGCCATATGGCCATGTTCCAGAAGCATTCCCTCCTGACGTTTCGCCTGCATCTATGGTTGTGAGGTCTGTTGGAATCTAGGAAACTGGGGTTGAGATATCTGGGGAATAATGTCCAGGGTGGGAGAAAGAACTCCAGTCTGTTTGAGGCAAGTGTGAATGTTGCCATTGGCCACCTTGATTAACATTGAATGGCCTTTCAGCTTCAAAGCCTGGCTGCTTCCTCTGTGGGGGAATCCTTTGTTGGGAGGTGTTAGCTCTCCCTGATGGTTTCCTGTCTGGAATTCCCCTGTCTTCTGAGATAAGAGTGAAAACTATTTTTTGCACTTGGATCTCAATGGATAGCAATTGACATAAACTTGGATCTGAAGAGAGATGAATGGGAAATTTGAAAAGCAAGGTAGGAAGACTAAGGATACAATCAGGACTGTTTCTGCTCATTCAGGACAGTTGGAGGATATGAAAACATTGTGTCTGAAAAGGACCCCAAGCATTTGACTTGCGATGTAATTCACGAAAAACCCACAACAATTGGGTTGTATCGCAATCCAGGTTGAAGCCTTTCCATTCTTGTAATCCCACCTTTTTTGACAAAACGTGAAATAGAATTAATTCACTGGGGGGTGGGTATGGCAGGGGGTATAGAAATCAATCCCAGCCTTGTTGGCAACAATGGCTTCATTTCTTTGTGTCTTTTTTTTTAAAGGAAAACAAATATTACGCTTTCCTTGAAGCAAGTATTATCTCTCCGGTGGATGATGTTTCCGTCTGCGGCTGTGATGACTGAGGCAGTTTACATTTCCTGATGGATGGATGAGAGCCTCAAAGCCTCTCTCGCTTCCCTTTTTGTAATATTGTTATTTGATTTTCAAAGGTGGCATATAAAATGCACTTATTATTCTTTTATCTCCAGCCTCTCGCAGGCGGCCATTTGTTTTCATTCACAGAAATGAATGCCATGTGGAAGGGAGGGGGCCTGCGGAGGGAGTAATAAACACTCCAAAAATTGACAGGGAAAAAGAGAATTTAGGGAGGAAAGAATGCAGAGAAAGAGCAGGCAGGTGACTCACCTCTTCAAACAGATGTATCCCGGGACAGCGCTGTGTTATTAAAGGTCTGGTCTTAATTCCTCGCGAAGGGAAAAAGAGTCCACCTTTGAACCTTGGATATATTTCCAAACCCATCCCCAAAAGTCCATAATTTTATTATTAAAAAATCCAATCTGGAATGGGTTTTTTTTACTACACTCAGATGTCAAAGGATATGTTTAAATAAAAAAAAAACAGACTGTTGTATCTAATCTATATATATAAAAGAGTGATGGAATCCTGGCGACCGACAAAACAACAAAACTAAACACCCCACAACCTCAAAAATTGACAGCACAACCCCTCATCCACGCCTCTAGGTTGATACAACAAAAAGAAAAGAAAAATAAAGTCCTAATTAGAGGGAGAGGAATAATTGTTTTTATCCAATTGCTGCCAGTTAGAAGGCTAAGCACTGCCCACTTGGTCTCCTAGCAACCCACTCAGCCTAGGGAACAGGCAAAGTTAGGCCTCACTTAGGCCTCTTCCACACTGCCTATAAAATACAGACACCACCAGACAATGCCACAGCAACGCGTGGCTGGGCACAGCTAGTATCTATATATACGGGATTACATGTATGTATGTTTGTTTGTTCTGCAAAGATTCCTACATGGCTCGATAAGTCTGGAACAAACTTGGTACATAAATTATTCAATTTCAAATATAAAATACTGATTGTGATTCAACTAAAAATTCCATCCTTTTCCAGGCTAGGGCCCCCAAAATGAATAAATATGTATTTACTAGCTATGCAACATTGAGATGCAACCACAAAAGGGCAGTATATGGATTTTTTGTGTCAGGAATGACTTGAGAAATTGCAGGTTGCTTCTGGTGTAAGAGAATTTGCTGTCTGCAAGGACGTTGCCCAGGGGACAAAATTTTGTTTGATGTTTTACCATCCTTGTGGGAGGCTTCGCTCATGTCCAGCATGGGGAGCTGGAGCTGACAGAGGGAGCTCACCCACTCTCCTCAGAATCCAACCGCCAATCTGTTGGTCATCAGTTCTTCCGGTACAAGGGTTTAACCCATTGCACCACTGGGGGCTCCAAATATATAGATAGAAAACTATCTTGGGGAAGAGATGACAAGTGTAAGACGGTTAGAGTGTCACTAGGAATGCCTTTCAGAGGGCCAGAGAGTTAACGTGGTGACCTTTTAAGGAGGCCTGCTCAGAGGGACAGGCAAAGATGGAAATGAGCTGGAGAAGAGAGAAAGTAGCCTCTAAGACAACAAAATTTGGCTAACAATAATTCAGTTCTTAACAGAATCCTATATTCAGGGCAATGTATTTTTAATGCAAGGAGAAAAAAATTAACCTCAATTAATCTGTGCTGCAAAGCTTACAATTTTATGAATGTCCAATTAGAAAATTTAGTACAGTATTATTTTATTATCCGCGGGGAGGCCACAAGGGGGCATGAGAGAGAGAAGGATAGTCCATTTTATGGGGTGGAGGGTGGGTTGAAGGAGTAAAACAATTGTCCCATATTTTCCTTTTATTCCCCTCACCTATATCCCCATCATGGAAACAACCCTCGTTTATGATATGGGAAGTGGAGGAAATGGAATAACCAGTGAAAATGGGGGAAATGATTTTCCTGTTTCAACTCCCCCCCCCCTCCTGTAAAATGGACTAGCTTTTTCTCTCTATCGCCCTCTTGTGGCTTCCACCCAGATAATGGAACAGTACCAAAAATTCATACGTGGGCAACACTGGATACATACGGTAGTATATTGTAAATGTGATTGATTCTGGCCTGAGGAAGGTAAGGGGGGTGAACTTTGTCCAGCAAGTCTGGTGTTGTGACCCATGCCACACCCCTGCAAACTTCCCGGGTGGCCTCCTTTCTACTGTCACCACTAAATGAACTGTTTCTTCTGGAAGTTTTCAAGGGCAAAAAATGACCTTATGTCAAATAAATATTATTTTTTTCCAAACAGAAGTAGACCTCTGGCCCTTCTTTCCTTCTTTCTCTTCCTCTTTCTCATATTCTGTTGGAATGGTTTTCAAAATGGCATTCAAAGAATCAATACTACAACTAGAAAGTTTTTTAAAATTAGTTTTGATAGGAGTAGGGTCATCTCATCTGTTGGGTCATCTCATCCGTTGGGTCATCTCATCCATTGGATCATCTCATCCTTTGGGTCATCTCATCCATTGGGTCATCTTATCTGTTAGGTCATCTTATCTGTTGGGTCATCTCATCCATTGGGTCATCTCATCCATTGGGTCATCTGATCCATTGGGTCCTCTGATCCATTGTGTCCTCTGATCCATTGGGTCATCTTATCCGTTGGGTCATCTTATCCGTTGGGTCCTCTGATCCATTGGGTCATCTTATCCGTTGGGTCATCTTATCCGTTGGGTCATCTGTTCCGTTGGGTAATCTGTTCCATTGGGTCATCTGTTCCATTCGGTCATTTGTTCCATTGGGTCATCTGTTCCGTTGGGTAATCTGTTCCACTGGGTCATCTGTCCCATTGGGTCATCTGTTCTGTCTGCATAGTGAACCATTGAATGGCGGATCTAAGTTAGGTCCCATTAATAAATCATACCAAGAAAATACTAGGAGACAGTTTTCATAACTTAATGTCAACTTTGAGACCTACGACAATAACAGCCATAGAAGTAGAACATTGAAAGGGTTGCAGGACCTGGTGGCGACCAAGAAGGATACCCCATAGGGTGGTACGACTGAGGCAAGGGTCTTCTCCATTTTCCTAAATCCCAGGAAGAAGATACGTGAAGATGGGCTATCTGATGTAAAGCTGTTTATTTTTGTCACTTATAGTGACCACATAAATGAGAGGTCTTCAGGTCATCCTATCCTTGGGTCTTGAAAACTCAGGGCTTTGTCCCCATACATTGAAATCAGGAACACTCTTGCATGGTTGATCCTGACTTTGGCATTCAAGTTTATATCTTTGGCTTTGAGTGGGTCTTACCTTCATGCCACCCCCATTAAATGTGGAGAGTAGAATTGCAGCCAGGGAATTCTCAAGAGCTGTCTTCCAGTTCTATACCCACACATTTACTGCTGCCAACTGCCCTCAAGTTGACTTTGACATATAGTGACCCCATAATTAAAAGACCCCCAAATCACCCAATCCTCAAGTCTTGCAGGCTTACCCTTCCATTCATTGAAATCAGAAATACTGTTGCATGGGTGATGTTGACTTTGGCATTCAATTTTATATTTTTGGCATTGGTGGCTCTTACCTCCCTCCTCCCATTAAATGTGGAGAATAGGATTCCAGCCAGAGAATTCTCAATAGCTTCCACAGCCATGCATTTCTTGTTGCCAACTGTTCTCAAGTTGACTTTACTTATAGTGACTCCATAAATGAGAGACCTCCAAGTCACCCATCATATACAGCCAAACTCAATTTTGCAGACTCATGGATGTGGCTTCCTTAGTTGAAACTATCCACCCACAATGTGGTCTTCCTCTTATCCTACTGTCTTCTGCCTTACCAAGAAACATAGTCTTCCTTAGTTGAGCCATATCTTCTCAAAGTATGACAGCCTCAGATTAATGTGTTGTTGAAGGCTTTCATTGCTGGGATCACAGGGTTGTTGTATGTCTTTCGGGCTGTGTGACCATGTTCCAGAAGTATTATCTGGGCGAAACGTCAGGAGAGAATACTTCTGGAACATGGTCACACAGTCCGAAAGACATATAACAACCCCAGCCTCGGATTAATTATCTTGGTTTCAATGGAGAGCTTAGGGTTTGCACTTGGACCCATGGATTTGTCCTTTCCCAACTCCACAGGATCCCTAGATACTATCTTCTTCACATCTCAAATGAGTTGATTCTCTTCCCATCACCTTCCTTTACTATTCATCAAGCTGAATAGCTGCTTTATAAATGACACTTTGAATTATTCTGGGAAACAGACCCATGGCCAGTGAAACTATTGTTAAGTAGCCAATAGCCAGTGAAGCTAGCAAGTGACTCACCGGTTTCCCGTAGGACAACAATCCAACCGTTGCAGATGAAGTATCTCAACAACCACATGTATGTTCCCATCTCATAGCAATTAGAATGGGCTCCCTGTGCAAAATTGCCAATTACCTTGCTCTCCACTTTTCAATTGGTT
The DNA here is from genome assembly GCF_035594765.1 of Anolis carolinensis. Taxonomy (NCBI): domain Eukaryota; kingdom Metazoa; phylum Chordata; class Lepidosauria; order Squamata; family Anolidae; genus Anolis; species Anolis carolinensis. The sequence continues at coordinate 199,169,187 of NC_085845.1, forward strand.
CTCTTTTTTCCTCCTTTCAAATTATTATGGCCTCATTTTACTGCTTTTGAGATGAGAGTGTCCCAGATGAGTCCGGATATCTGAGCTGGAGGCGGGTGGAATAGACCAGATTTCTATCCCAAGGAAAGCTATTTCTTAAAACAATGGCGCAAGTCAACAAATCCCATGGCGATTGGTAAGTGTGACAAACGAGACTTTATTTATAGATCTGACATGCCAGAAAAAAGGGGAAAAAATGATGTGCCAGTAGAAAAGGGTCATTCTGAGTAACCCACAGCCCCCTTTGACCCCATGCAATGTTACCCCTCAGGCAAGAAAATCCAAGGACAGAGAAACTTAAATGGGGATGGATGAGATCACTTTTAAAAAATGCTGTTGAGATCAGAAAATATATTTGGGAGACATACAGATTCCCATTCGAAGAACTGAATCATTTGGATATGGGTTCCTTTGATTTGAGGAGAAACTTCACTGAATAGTTTTGATAAATCACACAACTCAGAATGCATATACATTGTAGCATTAATGCAGTTTGACACCACTTTATCTGTCATGTCTCAGTGCTACGAGACAGGAAAGGAGATTCCACCTGAATATGAGGAAGAACTTCCTAACTGTGAGAGCTGATGACCCAAAATGCAGACTGTGCAAGGAAGCTGACAAAACCATTGATCATCTCCTCAGCTGCTGTAAGAAAATCGCACAGACAGACTACAAACAGAGGCACAACTCTGTGGCCCAAATGATTCATTGGAACTTATGCCTCAAGTACCACCTCTCAACAATAAAGAACTGGTGGGATCACAAACCTGCAAAAGTATTGGAAAATGAGCACGCAAAGATACTGTGAGACTTCCGAATCCAGACTGACAAAGTTATGGAACACAACACACCAGACATCACAGTTGTGGAAAAGAAAAAGGTTTGGATCATTGATGTTGCCATCCCAGGCGACAGTCGCATTGATGAAAAACAACAGGAAAAACTCAGCCGCTATCAGGACCTCAAGATTGAACTTCAAAGAATCTGGCAGAAACCAGTACAGGTGGTCCCGGTGGTGATGGGCACACTGGGTGCCGTGCCAAAAGATCTCAGTCGGCATTTGGAAACAATAGGCATTAACAAAATTACGATCTGCCAACTGCAAAAGGCCATCCTACTGGGATCTGCACGCATCATCCGAAAATACATCACACAGTCCTAGACACTTGGGAAGTGTTTGACTTGTGATTTTGTGTTACGAAATCCAACATATCTATCTTGTTTGCTGTGTCATAATAAAATATCTGAGACAACACCTGTCTGGGAATATTTAGGTCATCTGGCATCATCAACTTCCAAATGTTGACCAAAGAATCATTCTGGAGGACCTACAAATGCCCAGAGAAGAGTTCTCTCTAGTATTGATGTTCTTCTAATGGCCAATTTCCATATTTTTACAAAAATACGTTTGTATGTGGCCATACATACAATTATGGGAGTTGTAGTTTGCTGCTCAGTGTGTTGGAACGACTTCTGTTTTCCTCTCGTCCACTTGCTTTGCAATCTGTCTAGCAACCAGATGGAATAGGTAAATCCCAGTCAATTTAAGTTTATCAGTATGGATTATTTTAATGTGTTTTAAACCTAGGTCTGTATCTTTTAATATATCCATTTTAATGGGCTTATCTCTCTAGCTATATATTTTAACTATTTTATACCCTGTCGTGACTCTTGAAGAGGCAACAAATCATAGTAATTATTATTAATAATATTATTATTATTTCATGTTTGAGAGATAATGCAATGTCAGAGGCGGAGAAGGATTGTTAGGGGATTATTCCCTGAAGATACAGAAGGCCTGACCCCTTTTTATCCTTCCCTTTGGGATTTGTGTTTTTTTTAACCTCTCTTTTCAGATGCCCCAATTAATAGTCACTCCTCCCTCCCCCCCCAAAAAAAGGCCAATTGAAATCAAATAGTATTTTTTTAAAAAGAGAAGAAGGAGATAGAGAGACATCTTAATCATTTCCATCCAGCTCCTCCCGCACTTACATTCTCAACCTTTTACAGACCCATAAAGCCACCTGGCATTTAAACTTGATATAAGACAGCTTTGCTTGTTAAATCAATCAGGCAAGGACCCGACACACACTTCTATTTGGAAATAGGAAAAAAATCCAGAGTTTGGTTTCATAGAGTTCATTGCAGAGAAAAATATATATAATCAGAATGGGTTTCAAAAGCTGCGCTAGGGCGCCACCTTCAGGACGTCTGAAAATTCAGCTTGGAAGATCCTGCCAAAGAACTGAAGGTGCATCTACACCAGGTATGGGCAAACTTAGGCCCTCCAGGTGTTTTGGACTCCAACTCCCACCATTCCTAACAGCCGGTAGGCTGTTAGGAATGGTGGGAGTTGGAGTCCAAAACACCTGGAGGGCCCAAGTTTGCCCATACCTGGTCTACACAATAGAATTAATGCACTGCCATGGCTCAATCCTGGGATTTGTCATCTAGCAAATCTAGCAAAATTTGCAAAACTCTGCTCCCATGAATCCATAGATCTGAGCCATGGGAGTTGAAGTAGCACCAAAATGCATTAATTCTACAATGTAGATGCACCTGGAGAGAGCTCAGCTGCGGTTTCCCCCTTTTCATGCTTCATAGCAAATCTCACTTGACTTGGCCAATACTATTCAAGTGGAAGGAAGCCATGAATTCAGAGACTGGGTTGCTGTGAGTTTTTCGGGTTGTATGGCCATGTTCCAGTAGCATTCTCTCCTGACGTTTTGCCTGCATCTGTGGTTGGCATCTTCAGCGGTTCTGTTAGCAGTAAAGCAAGTGGAGTGTATCGGTGGAATTTCCAGGGTGGGAGAAAGAACCCTTGTCTGTTTAAAGCAGTAGTTCCCAATCCATGGGCCACAGCCCACTGGTGGGCCTCAAGATCTCAAATTAGGTCTGCAAGACATCTGCCATTTTATACCGCACTTTATTGTCCAACTGTGAAATTTCCTTTCCCATTTCGTAACACTCTGCATTTCGCCTGGGATCTACGAATTAGTCTTCTGTTTTTAACAGTGTATCCTGCTTGTTGATTTTAATGATTGTTTTTATTGATGTTGGTGTTTTTTACTGGGATAATTGTTTTATTGCTTTGTTACTGTTATTTGTTTTATCAGGCCAGGCCCCATGTAAGCCGCCCCGAGTCCCTTCGGGGAGATGGGGCGGGGTATAAAAATAAAGTTATTATTATTATTATTTATCTGGGGAAATATTTTTTCATGGTGTCTTCATTTTTAGGCCTGTTTCTGGGGTTATTTGGGGTGCTGATTCAGAAAATTGCATTGGATAGGCCACATCAGATTTAGATGATTAAGTATGGTTTTCTGTGGGCGAGCAGATGGCAACTATGGCATATGTTCTGTATTAGAAACTAGAGCTGATCTGGTCTATCCAATGCAATTTTCTGAAACAGCTCCCGAAATAATCAAACCGAATCTAAATTTGACCGAAAGCTAATTTGTAACCCTTTTGGTACTAACATTGGAGAGTGGTCTCTGGTCAAAGTGGTCCCTGGTCAAAAAAAATGTTGGGAATTACTGGTTTAAAGCAAGTGTGAATGTTGCAGTTAGCAAGCTTGATTGGCATTGAGTAGTCATGAAGCTGCAAAGTCAATCAGTGAGAGTACATGCATAGAAGTAGCCTGGCCTTTGTTACCTGGAGGCATCCTCTGTTTGGGAGGTGTTAACTGGCCCTTGGTTGCTTGTTGTCTGGAGTCCTCCTGTTTCAGATTGGTGTTCATTGTTTATTGTCTTGATTCTGATATTTTCAATACTGGTATATTTAGAGAATTTTTTGGACTACAACTTCCAGAATCCCTCCAGCAAATGGATCCTAGAAGGTTGTTGTCAAAAGGTCCCTTTTCTCAAATCTCAGGAATTTGTACTCCTAATCTCTCAGGATTCCCTAGCTGAGTGACCGGGTGATTCTGGGATTTGTGGTCCAAAACTCCAAACTGTTGTTATTATTTTAATTTGTACCCCACTTTTTCCCCAGGTTGGTACACAAAAGAGAACAGCATAAAAAGACATTTTAAAAAACCTCCCAAAATCTGTTAACCAAGAGTCAAGGGGATTCTCAAAACTGTAGTCCAAAGGCCCCTTTCCATAATGCCTGGAATTTTTAGTCCAAATCTTCTAGCATTCCTTGTCTAAGCAGTTAAGAGTTTCTGGGATTTGTACTCCAAAGCTTTTTGGACACAACCTCCCTGAATCTCCTAGCCAACTGTCTGAGCGAATTCATGAAATTGTGATCTAAAAGTCTTTTCCCCAAAATTCAAACATTTTGGAAGGCCATAATCCTCCAAATTCCCTAGCCAAGTTCCTGGGAAATTCTGGAAGTTGTTGTTTGGGAATGTCAGTGGAGTCTGGGAATTGTATTGCAAAGGTTCAAACTCTTTGGAGCTAAATTCTCAGAAACTCCTAATGAAGGGTTTGAAGGATTCCAGGAATCATAGTCCAAATATTCATTTCTATACTCCCTGGGATGTGTAGTCTGAAAATACCTTTTGGAACAGAACTTCCAAAGATGTTCCTAGAGAAGTTCCTGGGAAATTCTGGGAACTGTAGCCCCAAAGTCCTTTTATAAAAGCCCTGGGAGTTGTAGTCCAAAAGTCTCTTGCCTAACTTCTTCCATTTATATACTCAAAGAGAATCTGCTTTACTAAGAAAGGCCTTGTATTTAATGTTGGGAGTACAGCAATATAGCTGTACTCCAACATCTAAGGGTTTCACTAAACTACAAGTCCCAGCATTCCAAAGGACCGAGTCATGGCTTCTATATCACTGAGTGGAGAATCCAGTCTCTGGTTTAGTTCAATCACTAAGGTAAGGTAAAGGTTTCCCCTGATGTTAAGTCCAGTCATGTCTGATTCTGAGGCTTGGTGCTCATCTCCAGTTCTAAGCCAAAGAGCCGGCATTGTCCGTAGACACCTCCAAGGTCATGTGGCCGGCATGACTGCATGGAGCACTGTTACCTTCTACTCACATTTACATGTTTTCGAACTGCTAGGTTGGCAGAAGCTGGAGCTAACAGCGGGTGCTTACTCTAAACCTGGGACCTTTCGGTCTGCAAGTTCAATCACTAATGAGGAATCCAAATGTTTAACCTGACTCTTAGAGGAGCTGACCAAGGTGCTGGATCCTATCATCTCAATGAGCTCAGCACCTTGGATAGCAACTTTAAAGCTCAGGTTGAAGCCCAAATGTCTTTAAATCCAATCTTGGAAGTCAGAATTTATCCAAACACTCTCCCAAAATAGTTCAACCTTTTTGGCGATTGAAATTTCAGATTTGAACCCAGACTGGATTCACCACCTCACTGTCCCAATGGGTTTCATACCTGGTTCTATCAAGGCCCTCATTTTCATGAGCACCTCTCCAAAGACACCCTGAGCTTCAGGGCGATCTTAGCACAAGATACGCTTTACATTCATCTCCTGCATCTGCAACGCAAGCACACTCTCAATCAAGGCATGGGCTAATTGAATTTCCCCCGAGTGCAAAATGCGACCAAGAAATGCCTTGGATGGTGAGGATCCTGATGAGGATAATAAGCGGGGTTTGCTGATGAGTCTTGGGCGAGCTCCGCAAAGGCCGCTCTGATTAGGCCTTCCTCCCAAACCCAGGCCAGGTGTGAAGGCACAGAAATCAACAGGCTCCTTTTCGGGTGACACCTGCCAGGAGGGCTGCTGCTCTCTTGATGAGCTGGAGCTGTTCCTTCTGCTAGCAAGAGGGGAAAGAAAAGGCCCAGATTCTGAAACAAAACTGGGTCATCCATTGCCTGCTTTATGTCCATTTATTTATTAACTACCGTATATACTCGAGTATAAGTTGACCCGAATATAAGCCGAGGCACCTAATTTTACCACAAAAAACTGGGAAAACTTATTGATTCGAGTATAAGCCGAGGGTGGGAAATGCAGCAGCTATGGGTAAATTTCAAAATAAAAATAGATACCAATAAAATTACATTAACTGAGGCATAAGTGGGGTAAATGTTTTTTTTTAATGTTTACCGTATTTCAAAGAAAATTAGTAAGCTAACTCTGTAAGTGCATAAGTAGGGTCAACAAAAACAATATGGTAACAATAACTTTATAATAATAATCATCATTATCATCATCAACCACAATAACAACAACAACTTCCTTTGTATCCTGCTCTATCTATCTCCTCATGGGGACTCAGGCCGGCTTCCAACATAGTAACAGGCAAACATTCAATGCCTATATAAACAATAGATATAGCTCTAAAATTATATTTACTAATTTCACATGTGCATTTCCCCCCCTGAAAAGTTTTCAAATCCTCTGTGCATTTCCCTCCTGCAATATTTGCAAGTCCCATTTATCTATGTTTACATCAATCTAAACATCTCTGTGTGTGTGTGCATATTTAAAAGGCCTATATCTATATTAATATCTATCTAGACATTGCTCTATATAGAGAGAATTATATCTTTATAGGACTTGCAGAGGCTTGCAAACCTATGAGGGGAAAATTCATATATTAAATTAATGTATTTGTAGGGGAAAATCTATATATTATTTACAAGCTTTGGGGCATGCATTTGCACAAGGAAGAAATGCAAGCAAAGCCCTCCTAAAAACAACTTTGGCCTCTTTTCTCCTCCCCTTTCCCACCTCTTTTATTTATCCCTTTTCAAACTCTAAAAGTAGCCAGAAAAGGCTTTTAAAAACTTCCCTTCCTCTCCCAAAAATCCCACCCCATTTTTTTCCCTTAGGAATAAAAAGAAATACACAGCTTCTATTGCTCTTCTTTCCCTCCTTCCCTCCCTATTGACTCAAACGTTCTTGCAATAATAGTAGTAATAATAATAATAATAATAATAATAATAATAAATCCTTCAAATTTGCAAGCATCTCTCTTTTTCTTCCCCTTACACCCATGCAATATTTTTTTTTCTTCCTGGCTTGCAAGAGGCTCTCACTCACTCTCCTTTTCCTTTTGAAAACATTCCCTTGTCTCTCTCTCTCTCAAAAAATAAGATAACTCCAGCCTGGGAGGAGAAGCGAAGAAGGGAGGTTATGGAAAAGAAAACATACTGTGGCCTCTAGGCTCTGGCTGCCTGGCTTGATCTTGACCCGATTATAAGCCGAGGAGGCTTTTTCAGCTCATAAATAAGGGCTGAAAAACCCGGCTTATCTTCGAGTATATACGGTAATTTACACAGATCAAAATCCTCTAGCATTACACACTAGGAGTATCAAACTCATTTTCATTGAATGCTACACCAGCCTTCTGGTTGCCTTGAATAAATAAATGGAGAATCTGTGGATACAGAGGGCTAACAACAATGTATTTACATAGTGGCTGGTGCTCTTTAGTTTTTAACCAATTTGGGTCTCCAGATGTTACTGAATGACAACTCCCATCACTTTTGATTGTCCGCCATGCGGACTGGGGATACTGGAAATTGCAACCCAATGGCACATAACTCTGAGATTGGGAAAGGGTTAAAAGACATTCTGAAATCAGACATGCTATCCACAAGGCTTGTATCTAAATCTAAAACCCATTCTGTCCAGTATGGAACATATCTCACCATGTTAAAACAGTGGATGTGGCTCTTAATGAGACATGCTGTATTATAACAGGATGCCTATGCCCCACACCACTGGAGGAATTATACAACCGTATATACTTGAGTATAAGCTGACCTGAATATAAGCCGAGGCACCTAATTTTATCACAAAACTGGGAAAACCTATTGACTCGAGTGTAAGACAGGGGTGGGAAATGCAGCAGCTACTGGCAGATTTCAAAAATAAAAATATAGATACTAATAAAATTACATTATTTGAGGCATCAATAGGTTAAATGTTTTTGAATGTTTACATAAAATTGTAATTTATGATAATAACAATAATAAGACTTTAATAAGATAAGACTGTCTAAGTCTGATTACTTATATACTTGCGTATAAGCTGACCCGAACATAAGGCAGCCAGGATCATCACTCGAGTATACGCCAAGGGGAGCTTTTTCAGCCCTAAAAAAGGGCTGAAAAACTAGGCTTATACTCGAATATATACAGTATTTAACCGATATTGCACCACCTAACATCCACCAGGAAGTAGCAGCCTACAATGAAAGGACCAAGGCAGTGACATCTACATCCCATCCCCTGTTTGGATATCAGCCAGCACACCAATGCGTTAAATCAAGAAATAGCTTCCTAAGATCTACAGAGATACTTGCAGGAACATCTCAGCAAGCAAGAGTCCAAAAGTGGCAGGCTAAAACCTGGAACCTCAATCCATGGCTGAGACCGGAAGAGAGACTCTCTCCTGGACACACAGAAGACTGGGTAACATGGAAGGCACTGAACAGGCTGTGTTCTGGCACACGAGGTGCACAGCCAATCTTCAGAAATGGGGCTACAAAGTGGAGTCTGCTACATGTGAATGTGGGGAAGAGCAAACAACAAAAACTTACTACAATACGGTCTGAACCCTGCTACATGCACAATGGAGAACCTTCTCACAGCGACACCAGTGGCACTCCAAGTGGCCAGATTCTGGACAAAGGACATTTAGGATAATGCCAAATTTTTAATTTTGTTTGTGTTTCTAAATACAGTAGAGTCTCACTTATCCAACACTTGCTTATCCAACGTTCTGGATAATCCAAGCCATTTTTGTAGTCAATGTTTTCAATATATTGTGATATTTTGGTGCTAAATTCGTAAATACAGTAATTACTACATAACATTACTGTGTATTGAACTACTTTTTCTGTCAAATTTGTTGTCTAACATGGTGTTTCGGTGCTTAATTTGTAAAATCATAACCTAATTTGATGTTTCATAGGCTTTTCCTTAATCCCTCCTTATTATCCAAGATATTCACTTATCCAAGCTTCTGCTGGCCCATTTAGCTTGGATATGTGAGACTACTGTACATTACAACTGTACTCCCAGTTTTGCTTCTGATACAATATAAATAAATACCTTCCAGGTGTTACTGTTTCATAACTCCCATGAGCATTAGTCATGATGAGGAATCCAGGAATTGTAGTCTAGCATTTGAAGGGTCAGAAAATAGAGCAAGCTGCCAATGGTGGTTTTTTGACGAGACATGGTGGGCCTTGCATTTGATGCATGTGGATTAGAAGCTTCAAAATTGGGCTGCCAGGGTCAAAAGAGGGACTTTCGCCACTAGAGTCACTGGAGAGATAGCCTGTACCTTTAAGGGAAGAGGACATTTCAGCTGGTGTTTCTTCTTACCTGGTTGCAGTGAGATATCATCCTAAAATAGTATCAGATTTTTTAAAGGGGGAAGGATCTGAGGCTTCAAAATTGGTCAGATAAGGCCATAATGGTTGCATAGAAGAGGATCTTTCAGCTGGTGTTTCTTGTTACTTGTTTGAATGACAAGCCCCACCAGCTGAAATCCCTTCTTCTACACAATTACTACAAGCCCAGGAGACCTCTCCAGTTTTCACAATGGCAAGCCTAGTCCCCAAACCTGTCGTAGAGGCAATTTTTTTTCTGAATTGATCAAGGCTGAAGAGGAATTTCAAAGGGAAAAAAACACACACAGAATGCACTTTGAGTTAGCACCAAGGGGACCGAAGTGGGCAAAGAGCCCTGTGAGCTGGCGCTTGCAAAAGAATTTTTAAGCAAGTTTGGACAGGCCTCAGAGAAAGCAAAGGAGGCAAGGTGCCACGGCGGGCATCCTGTCATCTGCCGTTTTTGTTTTTTTTTAAAGTCTGCAAAGCTTGCCACTCAAGATCATCTGCCACTTTTTCCCTGAACATCTTAGACTCAGAAGATGTGTCTCCTTGGGTCAAGGAGTTTCAGCAACAGCAGAGAGGCGTGGGAGGATATAAGGAATTGCAAAAGGGAACTGGGAAAAGATGTAGCGGGGAAAGAGATGGAAGAGGAAAATGAGGGTGGAAAAAGGAAATGATGAAACGGTGAATCCCTATCAAGAGCTGAGTGTGTTTAGCCTGGTTAAGAGAGGGCATGGTAGCCACATTAAAAGATTAGAAAGACTGCCATATTGAGGAGGGAACAAGCTTGTTTTCTGAGAGAATGGATTCAAACATTACAAAAAGAGATTCCAATAAACACTAGGACAGTGGTTCTCAACCTGGGGTCCCCAGACGTTTCTGGCCTAAAGCTCCCAGAAATCCCAGCCAGTTTACCAGCTGTTAGGATTACTGGGAGTTGAAGGCCAACAACATCTGGGGATCCTAGGTTGAGAACCACTGCATTAGGCAGAACTGTAAGAGCCCTTCCCTCCATGTCCTATTTGCCATTGCTCTGGACTGTGAGAGAGGGAAGAGCTGTCTAGCATGGCTCCATGTAACAATTGCTATGGCCTGGGCTGTGAGAAAGTGAATTATAATTCGGCAGAGCTCCATCCTACCTTGCCCCAGTGTCTAGTGAGAGGCCTTTCCACCATATTCTAAGAGCCATTGTTGTGACTGCGCCTTCGGGGATTATGGTTGATGGTGATGGAATTCGAAGGGGAAGAAAAAACCCTCGTGATGAGGGTTCACTGGAGGAGTTGCGCAGGAAGCGACTTAGAGAGCTATATGGGGGATCTTCTGAGGAAGATTCAGATGGGGAGATGGATGCTGAAGAACAGGTGGTGGCTGGGGAAGCGGGCACTGAATGGGCACAGCCACTGGAGATGTCTGGGGATTTGGGGTCTATGGATACTTCTGAACCTGGGGTTTCTGCAGGAGCTGATCCCAATTGGGATGCTTGGAGAAGGGAGGATGGTTCTTTAAGTGTTCATGGAGCTAAGTGTGGGCAGGATGATTGGGACTCCGACGAATTGCTAGGTACTCCAGATCCACGAGCTCTAGCTGTGTGGAGTTCAGACTCTGAGTAAATTTGGGACACCTGGTGTTTGGGTGTGAGTGTTTGGTCACCCAGGAGGAAGGGGAATAAAATGGGAATGTTTGGCCACTGCACTTTGCGTGTGGCAAGGTGTTGCTGAGGCGCCATTGGGATCTCTGTGCTTTCGTGAAGACTGGACTTGGACTGTGATTCGGATCTGCTGATACCATCTTTGTGCCTTTTCGTGGACCTGGTTTGGATGACTGCACCCTCTTCAGACTCTGGATTGGTATTTGACCTGGCTTCTGTCTTTGCCCTCTGACTGACTACTTCTCCCGGCTTCTGACTACTGGTTTGTCTTTCGGAATTTCTGCTGCCTCCTGACCTGACCTTGGATTCTTCTGACGACGGCTATTCATCATCCCTTTCAGGCTCTCGGCTTAGCTGCACCGTGGAAGCAGTTTTACTGCTTTTCTAGTTTGTTTATTTTCCAGCAATTAACTCTATTTGTTTTCCAAAGCTGAATTGAAGCGTTATTTAGTTTTTTATTAAATGCCAGCATGGGAAATTAGCGTGGCTCGTTTTTGAGTTACTATTGTCCAATCTACTCTCGAAACACTGATAAGTGAAGTGTTTCAAGGATATTTCCTGTGTTTATGTTATTTTTTGGCTTATCTTCAGAATAAACTCTGTTTTGTAACTGGCGTCTGACTCTTGACAGCCATTGCTCTCGTCTACAAGGGGGAGAAGAGCAGCCAGGCACAACTCCACCTTGCCCTTAGCAAGATTTGAAAATCACCTAGCATTTTCTAAGTGGAGTTAATACCTCTAACCACCTGTAAGAGTTAAGCCACTGTAATTAGAGTGTGGTGGTTAATGCAAGGGGAGTTGCATAAGTTGTAGTGATATTGATAGTTTAGTGAATGTGTTGGAGAATTGCTGCTGTGAGTAGTGAGGAAGAAGAAATTGTAGAGTTTATTTTATATACAAACTGACTGTATAGGGAAGCTGATGAAGAAACACATCCTACAAACTATCTACAGACCCTTTAAAATCCACTAATGCTACCTTCAGCAAAGGACAAGAAAGAATCTCTCACCTCTGTAGGAGTCTACCGTATGCCATGCAGCTGTGGACAAGTCTACATTGGGCCCACCAAACACAGCATTGCCCAACATAAATCAAGGAACATGAAAGGCACTGCAGACTAATTCAACCAGAGAAATCAGCCATAGCAGAGCACTTGATGAACCAACCTGGACACAGCATATTATTTGAGAATATAGAAATGTTGGACAACTCTAACAACTACCATGTCAGACTAAACAGAGAAGCCACTGAAATCCACAAACATGTGGACAATTTCAACAGAATGGAGGAGACCATGAAAATGAACAAAATCTAGCTACCAGTATTTTAAAACTCTAAAATCAGGACAGTAAATAAAGAACAATACTCAGAAAACAAGGGAATTCCAGACAAGAAACAATCAGGGCCAGCTAATCACCTCCCAACAAAGGATTCCCCCAGGCAAGAAGCAGCCAGGAATTTATTTATTTTATTTATTACATCACTTCTACCCCGCCCTTCTCACCCATCAGGGGACTCAGGGCAACTTACAATATAAACATACACATCAAAAAACAGTTTTCATCGCATTTAAAAATCCATCGAGATTAAAAATTACAATAAAATTAAGAATTGATGCTGAAAGGCCATTCAATGTTAATCAACATGGCCAATAGCAACATTCACACTTGCCTCCAACAGACAAGAGTTCTTTCTCCCACCGTGGACTTTCCACAGATATATAAACCCCACTTGCCTAGATTCCAACAAACCTCACAACCTCTGAGAATGCCTGCCATAGATGTGGGCGAAATGTCAGGAGAGCATGCTTCTGGAACATGGCTCTATAGCCCGGAAAACTCACAGCAACCCATTTTATATATACAGTAAAATCTCACTTATCCAACACTCGCTTATCCAGTGTTCTGGATTATATAACGCATTTTTGTAGTCAATGTTTTCAATACATCGTGATATTTTGGTGCTAAATTCGTAAATACAGTAATTACTGCATAGCATTTCTGAGTATTGAACTACTTTTTCTGCCAAATTGGTTGTATAACCTGATGTTTTGGTGCTTAATTTGTAAAATCATAACCTAATTTGAGGTTTAATAGGCTTTTCCTTAATGCCTCCTTATTATCCAACATATTCGCTTATCCAACATATTCGCTTATCCAACATTCTGCCGGCCCGTTTATGTTGGATAAGTGAGACTCCACTGTACTTTGTATACTGCTGCAACAAAGGAGAAAGAAACGCCTTCCTGCTCATTTTGGAAAGAAAATTCTCTCTGTGTTTTGTTGTTTGAGTAGACAGCCACTACAACTGTGCTTTTGGATCCCTGGTTCCTTAACCAGAACTAATGGAGTAACTGACAGCTCTGACCCAGGGTTTCATGAGATGCCTTCTCTTCACTTTCCAGGTTCCATTTCTGTGACTTGAGAGGAAGAGAAGATCAGCCTGACACAGGTCTATCCTGCCCTTGCCAGTGTCCTGGTGAAAACCTCTCATTCCACATTTCAGCTGCTATTGTTCTGGTTTCTGAGGGAAAGAAGAGCAGCCGGAGACCATTCCTCTCTCCACATCTCATTGCTTTGGCCCCCCAAGGTAGCATCTGCAGGACTTAAATCTATTTCCGCAAATGCCATCCTCTTTTCCTTGTGTGTTCTCTCTTTCTGGATTGTAATGCTGAGGGCATGGAACTTTCAAATTAATGATTTATAAACCTCCCTGAGGACCTTTTTGCTGAAGAGTGTGGTATAAATACTCCAAATGAAATGAAACATCAGCTGTGCAGCGGCAACCAGGGCTCTCAAGTCAAGAGAGCGATGAATCCATTCTGAGTTTTGTTCTCTGTGTGTTGAATGGACTATGGATGGTGGAGAGCCCTGTAACCAAAATAGATTCAGCACCTTTAAAATTCACACTAAGACCAAGGGCAGATACACTGTCTCACCAACATAACAGCTTGCCAAAACTACCATGAATCTGTGATCATTAGATTATTGCTGTGGCACAGCTGGCTAGTAACCAGCTGCAATAAATCACTACTGACCGAGAGGTCATGAGTTCAAAGCCCGGGTCGGGTTAAGCCCCCGACCATTAAATAGCCCGGTTTGCTGTTGACCTATGCAGCCCTGAAAGACAGTTGCATCTGTCAAGTAGGGAAATTTAGGTACGCTTTATGCGGGAGGCTAATTTAACTAATTTACAACATCATAAAACTGTCAGCAAAACACAAGGAAAGGAATGAGGAAGTACAGCCACTACTGGACAGTGAAGCAACAGCTCCCCCTGTGGCCGGAATTGTGAAGCTGGAAAAAAAATGTTAAATGCTTCTGTGTCTGTCTATATATGTTATTTGTCTGTTGGCATTGAATGTTGCCATATATGTGTTAATTGTAATCCGTCCTGAGTCCCCTTCGGGGTGAGAAGGGCGGAATATAAATACTGCAAATAAATGCAAATAAATAAGTTATTGGCAATGGAAAGATATTTGCAACCACATATGGCTTTGGGTATTAAAATCTACTAGAACGAGGGTCAAACCAGGGACAGTCTTCTGTGGTTCTTTTATCCCCAGATTCTTCAAGCTGAAACTCTTGTCTTCAATGGCATGTTTCTGCCATATTGATTGTTACTTTATGTTTATTGTCTTTCCTCTTTTTGAAGTGAACTGCTCTGGCAATCTCCACCGTAGGAGTAAAACCACAAAATGAAATGAAGAAATGTTTCATTTTTCCCCCTAGCCTCAAGAAGATAAATTGAAACATTATTGTTGAGCATGAGTTGAATATGAGCCAGCAGCATAATGCTGCAGCAAAGAAAGCAAGGAATGTTTTAGCCTGCGTTAATAGAAGCATTGTTTCCAAAACAAGGGAAATGTCAGTCCAGCTATATTCTGTACTTCTCAGGCCTCATTTGAAGGACTACATTCAGCTCCTGGCGCCTCCTTTTAAGAAGGGTATAGACAAGTTGGACAAAATTCACGGAAAGAAATCAAAGATAATAAGAAGAATGAGAATAAAATTTGTGAGGAAAGGTAGGAGAGTTGGACATTTCCAGCTTGGAGAAGAGAAGACTGAAAGGCAATACAGTAGAATCTCACTTATCCAAGACTTGCTTATCCAAGGTTCTGGATCATCCAAGGCATTTTTGTGGTCAATGTTTTCAATATATAATGATATTTTGGTGCTAAATTTGTAAATACAGTAATTACAACATAACATTACTGTGTATTGAACTACTTTTTCTGTCAAATTTGTTGTATAACATGATGTTTTGGTGCTTAATTTGTAAAATCATAACCTAATTTGATGTTTAATAGGCTTTTCCTTAATCCCTCCTTATAATCCAAGATATTCGTTTATCCAAGGCTCTGCCGGCCCGTTTAGCTTGGATCAGTGAGACTATACTGTAATTTGCATGCCTTAAACATCTCAAGGTCTGCCACAAAGAGGATGGGACAGGTTTGTTCTTGCTGCCATGGAAAATAAGACCAGGTAAATAGATTTAAGTTACAGGAAGGTAGGTTTTGATTGAACATTAGAACAAACTTCTTGATATTTCAGCAATGAAAGTAATGTCTAGAGAGGTGGTGTACCTCCTTCCCTGGACATTTTCCTAAACAGGCTGGCCAGGTATTTGCTGGGAATGCTCTAGCTCAGCATTCCCCAAACATTGGCCATCCAGGTGTTTTGAGCTTCAGTTCAGAATCATCTAGGGCAGCACAGGCTTCCAAAACTTCTTTAGGACTAGATATGGAGGCGACTGCTTTAGCATGGAGCAAGGGATTGGACTCAATGGCCCATAGGTCTCTTTCCAATTCTCTGATTCTTTGGGCATGTGCACTGTAGAGTTAATGCAGTTTTACACCACCTGAACTGTCATGGCTCAACGCTACAGAATCATGGGAGTTATAAGCTTACAAGTTCTTTTGCATTCTCTATCAAAGAGTGCTGGTGTCTCACCAAACTGCAGTTCCCAGGATTCCATAGCATTGAGTATGGCAATTCAAGTGGTGTCAAAATGCACTAAGCCTACAGTGTAGATATACACCTTACGATTGCTACAGCAATTGTGTGGCTGTGGTTATGACATGACAGTCACACTTAAGTCCTGCTCAGACTTCTCTTTTCAGTTTTTATTTAGTGTGTATAGTATACTCATATATAAGTGGACCTCATGTATAAGTTGTGTATAAATTTGGGGCTCAACATGATGGATTTTGATATGACCTATGGATAAAGTGAGTGTCATCCAGCAGAGAGGAGAAAGAAACAGTACTACCCTTGGCTACCACCCATATATTCCCTCCCAGGTATTCAAAAAACCAGAACTGGGGCTATAGGAAAGAGAATAGAGTGAGTTAGGGCTTTTAGGTCCTCCTGGGATGGATTAAACTCTTGCCTTTTTGCCACTCTACTCCAAGAAGAGGATGGTTCATTTTTGATAGGAGTTGAGACAGGTTTATTGGGTTGATTTTGGATAAAAAATTCTAAACTTATAAATGAATATATAGCATAGTCCTCCCCACAAATTTCCATTCTTTCTTTCACAGCTCTGAAGGCTTGAAAATTGCCAATTTCAAAACTAAAACATAGCCAAGATAGAAAATTGCACTAGCTTGGTTTGAAGGTATTCCAATGCTGACACTTTCAGTCAGCATCACATCGCTTCAGTTTCCTTACATCTGATCCCTGTCCACTCACATATCTATGGGACATTATCATAGGTATACAGAGACACATCAGTTGTCCAATAATGCCAGAAGAAGCTGTCAACCTATCTGACAAGAAGCTGGATAGATGGATGGAAGGGTTCAATGGGAGCTCAGGGACCAGCCAGGATGTGTCATGATAAGGAGCCAAAAAGGAGAGCGGAGTGAAAATGGAAAGGCATGTGAGGAGCTGTGTAAAGAAGTGAAGGTTGCAAAACTGTGCTGAGGGGGGTAGCATATGGAAATGGGGCAGGTGGTAGGATGAGATAGGAGGGACAGAAACGAGAGGCAAAGGCTATGGCTTCTTTTCTTCATGGGAAGAGGACAAAACATGGAAGACAGGTGGATCAATAAAGTTTGACAAATGTGTCCAAGGGTGAGAGGTGGTGAGTCAGATGACATGAAGGCAGGGATGTCCATTGAGAACGGAGGAGCAAGGAAGGCTGGTGTGACCTTCCCCAAATGTCATGCTCTCTGCCAGGGATGAACAAATGCAGAAGAGACTGAGGCTTTTAAAAAAAAAACCTCAGATGGGACCAATAAGTCCAGTGCAACCAGAAATGGCACTACTTTGTTGTCCCACCCAACGTGCTGAATCTCCCATGTTCTAAACTTGAAGACACTCAAGGATGGGTGCCAGGTCAGAGGTGTTTATTCGGTGTTTTTTCTTCAGTGATCTGAGAAAGATGCCAGGGAAAGGTTCCCAAAGCTGACATGCCCTTATGGCAGAGCTCAACCATATTTCATCAGGTCACAAAAATAATGTATTTTGCCGTTATTGGCTCAGTATATGCAATTTGTTTCACATTGGTTTGATGTACGTACATTTGGCAATTGGTAGATTGTGTTTGGTGGGGATTTTAAAAAAGTTTTATTGGAGATTTCAAATTGTTTCTAGCTGGTTATGTCCGTCTCCCTTTCATGGGCAGGGTTTTCAGAAGAAAATGAAGGCTGGCAGGGAGGGACACAATGGTTGATGGTGGGAGGTAGGCTTGATCGATCCATGAAAAATTTGATTCTAAACTCGTTTCAAAACTAGAGGGGGGCAGCTTTTCGTTTCTGATGGTATTTCCAAATTTGGCCCCCAAAAAATTTCAAAATTAACGAAAATTCGTTATTTTCTAAATTAATACGTTAATGGCGGACGCGCATGCGCAATTCCCAAAAACAGCACAGAGGGAGAGGACTTTACAGGACTCTCCCACCCTCATTTTTTGAGTGATATTCTTCAAACTTGGTACAGTGGTAGAACACATTTAACACTGATAGCTCACCAAAATTTGGAACGTTTCCCTTATCCTCTGATTTTTGGAGAATTTTCATAGCTTTTATAATAAACCACTTTTTAATAATTGCAGAAATCTGTTCCTGGTTTGAAAGTCTTATTTCCTGTTAAATTGGGTTGTCTTTACTGTGAAAGTCATTGTTCTACTTCAGAAACTTTGTTTTTGTGGCTGAAACTTTGTTAAATTGGTGTGTGTGTGATATATATTGTGTGTGTATATATATATATATATATATATATATATATATATATATATATATATATATATAGTCCCTGCTTGTGTGTGTGTGTGTGTGTGTGTGTGTGTGTGTAGGTAAAGGTAAAGGTATCCCTTGACATTAAGTTCAGTCATGTCTGACTCTGGGGGTTGGTGCTCATCTCCATTTCTAAGCCCAAGAGCCAGTGTTGTCCATAGACACCTCCAAGGTCATGTGGCCGGCATGACTACATGGAGTGCCATTACCTTCCCAGAAACACCCAGAAAATGGGAATTCTAGACAGGAAACAATCAGGGCCAGCTAATACCTCCCAACAAAGGATTCCCCCAGGTAGGAAGCAGCCAGGCTTTGAAGCTGCAAGGCTATTCAATGCTAATCAAGGTGACCAATTGCAACATTCACACTTGCCTCCCACAGACAAGAGTTCTTTCTCCCACCCTGGACCTTCCACAGATATTATAAACCCCACTTGCCTAGCTTCGCACAGACGTCAAAACCTCTATGTCTGCCACAGATGTGGGTGAAACGTCAGGAGAGAATGCTTCTGGCACATGGCCATAGAGCCCGGAATACATACCACAACAGTGTGATCCCGGCCATGAAAGCTTTCGACAACACAACCACAGTATCCATTCAAGTTCATGTAGCGTGGTATGGACTGGAGACCTGTATTGGGGGGAGGGAGGGTGCGAATCTGGACCCCTGGGATCAGCCGAGGACGGGCCTGGCCCACACCCCCTCGCATCCCGGGCCTCTTCCTCCTCACCGCCGGGCCCCTCTCGGTCTCTCCAGGCCTGAGCTGAGGCGAGGCGGCGGCGGCGGCGGCCATTTCCCCCCTCCGTCTTCCTCCTCCTCCTCGGCCTCCTTCCCCCTCGCCCCCTCCCATTGGCTGAGCCTCCCATTGGCTGAGGGGCAAAAGGAAAGGAGTTTGGGTGATTTGCAAAAGCTTTTTTTTCCTCACGAAAAAAACGAAGAAATAAGAAAAAACGGCCTCTCGCGATTCGAAACCGCGATATCCAGACGTGTGGACAACCAAGGTTCTATATTGCTTCAAAACAAACGAAAATAACGAATTAATAACGGGTAACGGGAAAATCGAATTATTTGAGCAAGCCTAGTGGGAGGTGATGGGTCGTCCAGATTATGAGGGGTAGGTTGTGTTGGAGTACGGTTGTATTTGTATGAAATGTAAATCAAGTGTTTACTGCTGATGAGCAAGAGTGTGTATTTTTCAGTAATGAAATAGTTAACAGCAGGCTAGTTTTGACTGACAGCCTGTTGTGATTGCTATGACCTATCAGGCCTTTGGGGGTCTGAACTTCCTCTGGACAGAGGAATGTGTTTCTTATCTTATCTGTGGGTGTTCGGCTTGAGCTTTCGCAGAAGATGGACTATGAATGCTATGCTCTGAAGCCGAGAAATGCAAACTGTAAATAGACATGTAAATAAAGTTAATCAACAGTTGGACTTCGCCTGCTGGAGTGTTTTCTTGACCAGTGCTGATTCTCCACATGGGAATACAGTCTGGAGAAGGAGGTGAGACCGGGATGATGAATTTTGGAATCCACTCTGCACCCCATCATCCCCTGACAGGTTGCCCTTAGGTGATGGGATTTTCCTTTCTCCTCTTACTGAGACAATCACACCTGGTTGATACTGCAAGTCACTGCAAGTTGCTTCTGGTGTGAGAGAATTGGCCATCTGCAAGGACATTGCCTAGGGGACACCCAGATGTTTTGATGTTTTTACCATCCTTGTTGGAGGCTTCTCTCATGTCCCCACATGGGGAGCTGGAGCTGATAGAGGAAGCTCATCCACACTCTTCCCGAGTTGAATTTGAACCGGCAACCTTTAGGTCAGCAACCCAGCCTTCAAGTCATCAGTCGTTGCAGTTTCTTAAGTCGCTCCTGACATGGAAAAAAAAACCTGGTTGATGGGATTCCCAATTTCTCTTAAATGGGATTATTGTATTTGCCAAATGCTTGGCCACTAATCTGAGATTTGACTAGCGTCTAGGTGTTTTCCCAGTGTCTTCTCAGGAATTCCTTGTGCCCTGCATGTGAACATGCTATCGTTGTGCTGGGAAAAAGATAGGCAGAGTTTTGAGCAGGGACTTCTTGCACCTTTATGGTAAATGGGGTACTAAGTAATCATCTAGTTGGACCCTGACCTTTGGCTTTCAGGGAACAACTTCCTTCTACAATCAGCCCTTCAAATTCTGGGTTTAACTTTTGTAGATTTGGTTATTCATGAAAATCTTTGGGGAACTCTAAGTCCTCTGTTGAAATTTTGTAGTTATGTCTGCCAGGAGCTTAGTAGACTTGCTAGCATGGGGAGTCTGGTAATGGTAGCCTCCCCAAGGCAATGTTTATGACTTCCTCACACCATTAAACATGTCACCAAAGCCAATCTTTACAAGGAATGGATTTGCAAGGTCACTCACCAGCTATCTGAACCAATTGTGCCAATGGAAAATTTAAAAAGCAGACTGGATATCTGGATGCAGATGAATCTACCTAGGCTTTGAGATCTTTGGTGGAGGACCTTCACTGATCAGACATGGGAGAGGGTTTGGGGGAGTTGACAGTGTGTTACTTACCCAAAGTCGCCCAATATATTTCTGTAACTAAGTGGAGAATCAAAATCTGTCTCTAGCGTCATAATCCATCATTTAAGATACTCTTCCATGCTGGTTCTCTTTTTGATGCTACACATAATTTAAGTACATGTTAACAATAACTTACATATGTTTGGAAAGCCACCAGTTCTGGAGAAAGAATTGTAGAGGAAGAGGAAATTTTGTAAGGGTGAATCTAGGATTAATACAGTTTGATGCCACTTTAATCACCATGGCACAATGCCATGAAATCATGGTAGCTGTAATGTTAAGGTTTTTCACCTTCTCTGCCAAAGAGTGCTGGTGTCTCGCTGAACTACAGATCCTAGGATTCCATAGCACTGAGTCATGGCAGTTAAAGTGGGGTTAAACTGTGTTGATTGCACAGTGTAGATGGACCCTAAATAAATAAAAATACATAGCTCTTGCAGGTGTACGTTACTAAGTTACAGAGACAGGAATTAACCAGTTAAAATCAATTAAGTTGTCAAATAAATTGGTAACTTTTTAATGAGAAGAGGCATTTTAATTAACTTTGTTTTTTTTTACTTGCCGTGATTGACCGAAGTTGGAATTTCAGCTTCAACTTAATTCCAGAATTAGATTATAAAGTCATTAATTAATTACATGCGAGACAGTTCTAAAGAGCAAACAATTTTTTACATTTCCCAGCTGGTTGTTCTATCAAAGCTTGGTTTTCCAGGGTTTTTACAATTCTACATCTTTGGTTTGCATTAGTCATTTTGCTGACTGATTAAAAGACAAGATGGTACCACTCCTCCTTACCCTTTTGCAAAAATCTAATAGAGCAGATTATTCCAGGTGAGGTCTGACCAATGCAGAAGAGGGTAGGACTATTTCAAAGACTTGGGCCCAAATCAGTTTGAACAAAATGATTTGTAGTTTTCTGTGGGTCGTTTTGTATAATATCTGAAAACAGAATGGTGAGAAAGAGACGAAATGGACTGATACTTCAAATGCTCCAATTACAGCTTATTTCTCACCATCACAAACAGCCAACTAGCTATGATGTCTGATTGAGCCTTGAGTCCCTCAGTCACTCTTAACCAGACAGTTTCTGAGCCGATCAAGAGCAGGCACAAGTTTCTTGAATAACTGTCAAATGAATTTTTTTTTTCAATTGTGGTATGTCAGTAATTTGGAGTCCTTCTCTGCTGACATCCTCTTTGGCCATTGATAATATCTGTGTCTGATTTGGCTTCCTGAGAATCTAGACATGCTGGGCCTTGGAACCCTTGATTAGAATCATAGAATAATAGAGTTGGGAAAATATATCTTGGGCTCATCCAGTCCAATGGCAGCTGAAGTGGTCTCAAACTGCATTCATTCCACAATGTAGATGTCCTCCAGCACATTGAATACAAGGGAAGATGTGAGTCTCGTGCTCCTCTGATAATGTATTCATACCACTAACTCAACCGGCTCTGTTGGACAGCGACCTTTTAATTGTCTGAACCAATCAAAAACACAGCTTCTCACATAATGGCTTCCTAAGCGACTGTCAGTCTCTTCCCTGAACAGCTGTCAGGATGCTGTTTCCCATTGGCTGCCGCAATCCCTCGCTGTTGACTTTATTTCAGCTTATTAAAATTGATCCTAAACAAACTTGATGTGCCCTAAATTATCTCCCTGAGATTAATTCGGATGCAATTTGTCTCCTGCTAGATTTTTTTTGCCGCCGCATTAAATCTTCCATTGCAAACAGGAGTGTGTTGGGTCATTCTAATTAATTCGATACACACCCACCCATTTCCCCCCATACTGAACCAAATTATTCGGAAACAAGGATAACATCGGAGAGATAATATACACTGACAGGGCCATGATTTTGATGTCTCCAGGGTCCGAAAGGTAACTGTGGAAGGGAAAACATACCTTGATGGGGGTTTAGGAAAATTATATTTTCCTTTTCCTCAGGGGGCAGTTCCTTGTAATTATAGGCAATGTATAAACAAATCAGCATTATCTGTTTGCTCTTCCTAGAGAGAATTAAAGGAAAATGCTTCCCAGAGATCAAGGTTCTGCATCAGTGCCAACCAATGGAGGTGGCAGAATGCCTTTTCTCAGTTTCACTGCATGCTGATCCCAGAAGGGCAGTTGGTTCTCGCAGAAGCAGAGGAAGCAGGAGGACATTTTTGCTCCCTGGCTTCAGGTAGGATTTGGCTAAGATTTGGCTAAGATTTTAAACTGAGTTTGGGCTTGGCTCCTGTGGTCAAAGTCTAACTGTTGTGTGACTGTTGTGTTGAAGGAGAGCCAGGTACTTAAGTTGATTGACAGCAGGCATTGTCCCCTGTTAATTGAGTTTCTGGGAAAGCTTTATTTGCCAGTGTGAGTTTCTGCCAGAGCCTGATCCCAGAAGGGCAGTTGGTTCTCGCAGAAGCAGAGGAAGCAGGAGGACATTTTTGCTCCCTGGCTTCAGGTAGGATTTGGCTAAGATTTGGCTAAGATTTTAAACTGAGTTTGGGCTTGGCTCCTGTGGTCAAAGTCTAACTGTTGTGTGACTGTTGTGTTGAAAGAGAGCCAGGTACTTAAGTTGATTGACAGCAGGCATTGTCCCCTGTTAATTGAGTTTCTGGGAAAGCTTTATTTGCCAGTGTGAGTTTCTGCCAGAGCCTGATCCCAGAAGGGCAGTTGGTTCTCGCAGAAGCAGAGGAAGCAGGAGGACATTTTTGCTCCCTGGCTTCAGGTAGGATTTGGCTAAGATTTGGCTAAGAAAAGGCACCTTTACTAACTATCCTTTGCAGTACATACAGGAAACAAAGCAACATAAACAAATACACAAAGACGTGGTTTGTTGCAGTCTGCACATAAAGTGCGTGCATATTACTTAACTGTACAAAGATCCCACTTGGCCACCACGCTCACCAAGAGATGCAACAAAAGCAAAACATTCCCATCACATGCACCAGCTGTGGCATGTTCCGCTTTTTCACACAAAAACTAGACAACTACATCTGCTCCAAATGCAAACAGATGACTCTGATGGAGCAGAGGATCCAACAGCTCGAGCACCGTATTAAGACCCTTAAGGACATTCAGGCACTCGAGCTCTTCTTGGACACTGCACAACACGCTGCTGTAGATCAGCAGCCTGCATCACACCAACACCACCAAGACCATGATCAGGAACCTTATGGGGAGATCAACTCAAAGGTAGACAACCCTCAGGCTTGGAAGGAGGTCACCCATAGAAGGAGACGCAGGACCAGGCAGCCTCCACAGAACTCCTCTGCTCAGCTGCATTTACACAACAGATTTGAAATTCTTACATCATTAACATACAATCAGGAAACACATCTTGTGGAGGACCACAGTTTCTTAGATACCACTCAGTGGACCATCCTGGATCAATGCGCAGGGGATAGCCCTGACAGGGACAGTGCATCACCACAATCACACTTATGTAATCATGCAAATGCTCCATCCCCAATCATAGACCAGGAGCAACAGGAACATCCTTGGGAGAGTAATGGGCTCTCGGATGTATCTCAATGGATTGTCATTGATGAATGCCCTGGGGATGTTGAGGAGGAGGACAACACTTTACACCTACATGATTCACTTCAACAGGAACACTCTTCAGGGGACATACACACTGTCTTGCACAAAAGGGACCCTGTCAATCCTCAAAGGAAACAGGTCTTGGTAGTAGGTGACTCCCTCCTTAGAGGAACGGAAGCCATCATTTCCAGACCGGATGGGATGGCTCGAGAAACATGCTGCCTCCCGGGGGCAAAAATACACCATATCACTCAGAGGCTCAGCAGGCTCCTAAAGCCCCATCACCCTCCCCACCTTATGTTGATTCATGTAGGTACCAATGACACCGCTAGGCATACTTTTCAAAAGATCACAAATGATTTTCGAGCTCTGGGAACAAAGCTAAAACTGTATAATGTACATGTGATCTTTTCATCCCTCCTCCCCGTTGTAGGACATGGCTCTACAAGGGCCGGAAAAATAGTACAGGTCAATAACTGGCTCAGAAAATGGTGTCAAGAGGAGCATTTTGGCTTCCTTGACCATGGTCTACTCTTCCAAGAGGATGGACTACTGGCAAGCGATGGGGTGCATCTCACACAAGTAGGAAAACATCTTTTTGCACACAGACTCACAAACCTCATCAGGCGCACTTTAAACTAAATCCACTGGGGGAGGGGAACAACAGCCTGGCGAACACTATATTACCCACGACCACAGGGAACCGCCGTAAGGCTAAACGGAGGGCTGCACAAACACAGCAAGGACCAAGTACAGAGAGCACAATAATCCCAAATAAACAGTTCGAGGGGAGGTCACAGGGGCTTACATGTCTTTACACTAATGCTCAGAGCATGGGAAATAAGCAAGACGAACTCCAACTCCTAGCACAGCACCACACATACGATGTCATAGGCATCACTGAAACCTGGTGGGATGACTCCCATCACTGGAATTTAACCATTGAGGGCTATAACCTCTTTCATAGAAATAGAACAAAGGGGAGAGGAGGGGGAGTAGCTTTATATGTCAAAAACAGTTACGTTGCAGAAGAAATGCAAGACTGTAATCCGGGAAACCAGCTTGAAAGCATCTGGATAAGAATCAAGGGAACCGGGACTCAAAAAGATCTTGTCGTGGGTGTCTACTACAGACCTCCGAGTCAGGATGAAGGACTTGATGAAGCCTTCTGTCAACAGCTGACCAAACAGGCACAAAGAAGAGATATAGTAGTCATGGGCGATTTCAATTATCCCGATATCTGCTGGAAAACAAACTCAGCCAAGAGTACAAAGTCCAACAAATTCCTCACTTGCCTTGCAGATAATTTTATGGTCCAGAAGGTAGAAGAGGCAACAAGGGGATCAGCAACTCTTGATCTAATCTTAACAAATGTGGAAGACCTGATCAATACAGTTGAAGTGGTTGGATCCTTAGGGGCAAGTGACCATGTGCTCCTGCAGTTTGCAATACAAAGGAATGCTGAAACTAAGACAAGTCAAACACGCATTCTGGACTTTAAGAGAGCTGACTTCCAAAAAATGAAGGAATTACTGAGCGGCATTCCATGGACGCCGATATTAAAAAACAAGGGAGTTAAGGATGGATGGGAGTTTTTCAAAAGTGAAATACTCAAGGCGCAAATGCAAACAGTGCCAACAAAGAAGAAAAATAAGACAAGTGCAAAGAAGCCAGAATGGATGTCCAAAGAACTTCTAACTGAGCTAAAGCTCAAAAGTGACATGCACAAGAAGTGGAAAAGGGGAGAAATCACCAAAGAAGAATTCAAACGTATAGCCAACTCCTGTAGGGAAAAGGTTCGCAAGGCTAAAGCGCAAAATGAGCTCAGGCTTGCCAGGGACATAAAAAACAACAAAAAAGGTTTTTTTGCTTATGTTGGTAGAAAAAGGAAGAAAAAGGAGGCGATAGGGCCACTGCAAGGAGTAGATGGGGTGATGGTGACAGGGGACAGGGAAAAGGCAGAACTACTTAATGCCTTCTTTGCCTCGGTCTTCTCACAAAAAGAAAGCCATCTTCAACCTCAGCAACATGGAATGGACGAAGGATTGGGGGAAATCCAACCCCAAATAGGGAAACAAGTTGTCCAGGAACACCTGGCCACTCTAAACGAATTCAAGTCCCCAGGGCCAGATCAGCTACACCCAAGAGTATTGAAGGAACTAGCGGAAGTTATTTCAGAACCACTGGCAATTATCTTCGAGAGTTCTTGGAGAACGGGAGAAGTCCCAGCAGATTGGAGGAGGGCGAATGTGGTCCCTATCTTCAAGAAGGGAAAAAAGAACGACCCAAACAATTACCGTCCGGTCAGCCTCACATCGATACCAGGCAAGATTCTAGAAAAGATCATCAAGGAAGTGGTCTGCAAACACTTAGAAACAAATGCGGTCATTGCTAATAGTCAACACGGATTTACCAAAAACAAGTCATGCCAGACTAATCTGATCTCTTTTTTCGATAGAGTTACGAGTTGGGTCGATACAGGGAATGCCGTGGATGTAGCATATCTAGATTTCAGTAAGGCCTTCGACAAAGTCCCCCACGACCTTCTGGCAAACAAACTAGTAAAATGTGGGCTAGACAAAACTACGGTTAGGTGGATCTGTAATTGGCTAAGCGAACGAACCCAAAGGGTGCTCACCAATGCGTCGTCTTCATCATGGAAAGAAGTGACAAGTGGAGTGCCGCAGGGCTCCGTCCTGGGCCCGGTTCTGTTCAACATCTTTATTAACGACTTAGACGAAGGGTTAGAAGGCACGATCATCAAGTTTGCAGATGACACCAAACTCGGAGGGATAGCTAACACTCCAGAAGACAGGAGCAGAATTCAAAACGATCTTGACAGACTAGAGAGATGGGCCGAAACTAACAAAATGAAGTTCAACAGGGACAAATGCAAGATACTTCACTTCGGCAGAAAAAATGGAAATCAAAGATACAGAATGGGGGACGCCTGGCTTGACAGCAGTGTGTGCGAAAAAGATCTTGGAGTCCTCGTGGACAACAAGTTAAACATGAGCCTACAATGTGATGCGGCAGCTAAAAAAGCCAATGGGATTTTGGCCTGCATCAATAGGGGAATAACGTCTAGATCCAGGGAAGTCATGCTCCCCCTCTATTCTGCCTTGGTCAGACCACACCTGGAATACTGTGTCCAGTTTTGGGCACCGCAGATGAAGGGAGATGCTGACAAGCTGGAAAGCGTCCAGAGGAGGGCAACTAAAATGATTAAGGGTCTGGAGAACAAGCCCTATGAGGAGAGGCTTAAAGAGCTGGGCATGTTTAGCCTGCAGAAGAGAAGGCTGAGAGGAGACATGATAGCCATGTACAAATATGTGAGGGGAAGTCATAGGGAGGAGGGAGCAAGCTTATTTTCTGCTGCCCTGCAGACTAGGACACGGAACAATGGCTTCAAACTACAGGAAAGGAGATTCCACCTGAACATCAGGAAGAACTTCCTCACTGTGAGAGCTGTTCGACAGTGGAACTCTCTCCCCCGGGCCGTGGTGGAGGCTCCTTCTTTGGAGGCTTTTAAGCAGAGGCTGGATGGCCATCTGTCGGGGGTGCTTTGAATGCGATTTCCTGCTTCTTAGCGGGGGGTTGGACTAGATGGCCCTTGAGGTCTCTTCCAACTCTACTATTCTATGATTCTATTCTATGATTCTATGCTCCAGCTTTTCTTCTTCCTTGAGAAATTGTTTTCGTCAATGGGATATGTGACTTATTGCCTGTCTGTTAGATTATTATTATGTTTTCTAAATAGGCTGGCCCTTGAAAAGGCTTTGGAGTCTACCCCTATTGTAAAGCAACCAGACTGTTTCGAACCAATCATGGAATCACAAGACTAGTCACTGAAGATCAGGTTGTATAAGGGCCACTTTGATTGACTTAACCCATTCAAGATGTGTTGGCCTGGGAATGAAGAGGGATCAGCAACCCGATGTAAGTTTAGCTGAAGTCAGAATGAAGCCCTTGACAACCTCCTCTGCTTTCCCTTGAATGAGGGCAGTCCAAATATTTGACCGGCCATATTTGGAAGATGACTCAGAGGACTCTCACTTGATTGCCAGAACACTACAAATGACATCCTGAATCCCAGGTTAATTTCAAAGGTAGCTTCCTTCTCCATCCCCAGGGCTTCAAACCCCTACAAGAAGAGGTTACAGAGACTTACTCTACAACAAAAGGGCACCAAAGATGATCTCCAAATACTTATATTCCCATCTCTGCTACCTGCCAGGTGAACACCTATATAATAAAATCAATAGAAGCCAAGTCATGCAGATACAGTATGACGTAGAACAGTGGTTCTCAACCTGGGGTCCCCAGATGTTTTTGGCCTACAACTCCCTGAAATCCCAGCCAGTTTACCAGCTGTTAGGATTTCTGGGAGTTGAAGGCCAAAAACATCTGGGGACCCCAGGTTGAGAGCCACTGATGTAGAGAAAGGGGACGAAAATGCCTACCTTGCCCCAAAGCAGCCAGACAAGTCTTATGATGCACTGAAGTGGGAGGGTGGATTTCAAGATCCAAAGAGGTGTATGCAGAGGTGACTAGACCACAAATAGTATCTGATTCTGCTGTTGTCACATGCAGCATTCGGGCACCTTATGTCAAACACAAACAACCCTGGTTTCTGCCGTGGAAGATATCAAAGTCTTATCTTTCCCCACAGTGTTGTTCATCAGACATGCAGTCTAGCTTGGGCTTTGGAAACTACATGTCATGGTCCTCAAGCCATCCAACCTGGTATAAAATGAACTTTACAGTAGACATGTAATCAGAAGTCCCTTATATATTCAGTGTCCTGGGAGAGTCATTGTATGAAGAGGTATTGTAAGCTCTTTATGCATTGCTTGGAAAAGCAGGATGGCATATATCACCAAAGGGATTTCTCTCAAAGTTACTTTTAGCTGTTAGATATCGGTCAGGCTCTAACTACAATAAAAAATGCCGTAGTGAGCCACAGTCCCCCCTGTTCTGACCCTCTCTACTACTGTTTCTGATTCCCTCTATCCCCATCTGATTTGTGAAAGCTTTCAGCACCGCTTTGGTCATTTGCAAAAGTGCTTGCTTACATCCTCCAATCTTGCCTCAGGTCGCCCATTTCCACTCTAAATAGAAATAATTACAATTTCCCTCTCTTTTCCTAATGCTTTATGGCTCCATAATGAACATTGGACGATTACCGCATTTATGTTGCATCAAATCCAAACATTTGCTTTTAATTTATGCCTTCCAAATGCATGGCTGTGTAGGGCTTTCCAGTTTATGTGGGCCAAGAATCTGCTAAAAAGAAAACTCATAAAACTAGTAGTAGGTAGAATCAGGATGACCCAGAAGGATCTTTGAGTTTAGATAGGCATCCACATCTATGGGGCTTCCTTTCTACATGTTCAAGCACATTGTGATGTCTCAGGCACCTTTGGCCCCTGACCCCGCAGCCATTGCTGACCAAACTGAAGAGGACTTGGGTTTTTTCCCAAGTGAGCAAGATTCAATTCCTTTCCAGATGCCTCCTGTTGACATTTTCGTGCCAGAGCCCATTAGGGACGCCCTTGAGAAAGTGCCGAGTCTTCCCGGCTCTCCGGAGGGGTTGCTGTTTGATAGAAGGGTTTTCTTGAAAACAGACCGCTCTCTAAGGCAAAGTTTAAGAAGAAGTGCCAGATTAGCGGAGTGAGGAGATTGTGGCAAAACCCAGTTCTCTTGGGAAGTTTTGGGGAGTTTAACACCTGTTTTGGGGGAGCTATGAACTTCATTAAAAGTTGTGTGGTGAGAATCTTCTGTGCGGTGTCAACTTAACTTTGGATTAAGAAGTATCGTCGCCTCTTGTTCGTGATTTCCAAGAGGCCTGAAGGTGCGCTTACTCTGGAGTAGACCAGTGATGGTTTACTTTCTTGCCATGTTGGGACTGCATTTCAGCTCCTGAACTTCCAGTTTGCCTTGCTTTGAATACCTGTTTGGAACATTTCTTCTAAAGGACTCTTCCTGCTCCTTGCTCTTTTCCCCACTGAAAACTCAGACGGAGTTTCGGATTTTGGATTTTTGAACTCTAATACCGGACATAAGACTTTATATTATTGGACTAAAATTTATCTTTCCTGGAAGGTCAATTGCTACTTCTACTTTATTGCTTATTTCCATTTGGAACTTTATTTGCTTTAATAAAGATATTATATTGTTATTGGCTTCTGTGTTGGTTCCCAGTGTTCGCGTCGCCCAGGAGTGTTACACACATAAAGGCCAGGATTGGGTGGTCTTATCAGCTCAGATGTAGTAGCAGAAAGACCTTTAGTTCTACCTTTGGAGTTGCATCTTCCATGGTCTGCAACCCCAACAATGCCATTTTGGAAGCCACCTCTTCCACAATTGCTGCTGTCCCTGGAAATGTTGGGATCCTAAAGCC
This sequence comes from Anolis carolinensis, assembly GCF_035594765.1. Lineage (NCBI taxonomy): Eukaryota > Metazoa > Chordata > Lepidosauria > Squamata > Anolidae > Anolis > Anolis carolinensis. The sequence goes on from NC_085845.1 coordinate 199,199,877, forward strand.
TAGATAATGTCTCCAGAAATGGGTAGGATTCTTCTCTTTAAATTTTTTTACAAATTTTTAGCTACTTTGCAGAGGTATAGCTCTGTTAGAGAATTAGGAAGATGCATATCAGGGCACTAGCAAGAGGTTCCAAAGTACACATTGAGCTCTTCTAATGCACACTGAGTACTCCTGGTATGCAGTGGTCTCTTCCAATGTAGATTGGGCACTTCTGGTGCATGTAAGGTTCTTCTGATGCTCATTGGGCGTAAACACTCAGTCCTTCTAATATGCCTTGGAAATATCTGATACACATCAGGCACTCTTGCTATGCTCCAGCACTTCTGGTGTCCAACTACCTGGATGTACACTGGGGAGGATTCTTCTGCACATTGGTGCCCATTTCACATTACACTATGAGTAGAAGACATTCCACCATTATGCAATGAATGTCAATACATAGTAACATCATGGAACCCCAAGGTGAATAAAAACATTGTTAAAGTGCTTCCTTCTATTTACATTTACAAAAATGAAAGTCCCATACTGAATTCCAGCCCAGGCTTCCTGGAAGTTGAAGTCCAAAACTTCTGGAGGACTCCATGTAGACGGAGACAGAAACCCACAATGAATGAGTGAGGCCAGTGTTCTTGTTCCTGCTCTCCTTCCTCGTGTAAAAGCAGATTACAGCAGCCTCTCCCAGTTTGTATATTTCTCCTCATTCATAACATTTGCCCTTTTGATCACACTCTGCTTGGTCATACTTTTCCTGGTTTTCACCTGTGAAATGTTGGAGGCTGTTGGCTCAGCTCAAGGCTATAGGAAGCAAGACAGCATAAGAATTTGGACACAAAGGCCACTTTCCCTACTATTCCTATGAAATATTTCTTGAGGATGGATGTGGCGCTATGGTTGCATCATGCATCTTCGTCCCTCAGCTTTCTTGCAGAGACAGCTGGTGTCTTACATGCCATTTGGGCACTGAGACGGCTCCAGATTACAGTCTGAATTTGGAAAGGTCCTTTGAAGGTTTTAGTCTGAAAACCTGTCTAGGGAGTTAAACCTTATCCTCAAAATAAAGTCAGTATCTTGTATAGCTAAAGGTCAATCAAAATGCTAGTCATGTGATTCCTCTCTGGGTTTTAGTCTGAACTTTAAAGCTGTTGCACTAAAAGAAATCAACAGCTGCCGCTGCTGTCTTGCTCCGTTTTGTTATGCCACCCACCCCAGATGCCCTGGAGGAAAGTTATGACAGTCCCTTTTCCAGACACCAGGACTGAGCCATTTATACTCATTTACGTAATCTCTCCTATTTGTTTCAATCATGGAATTTAGTGAAGAACCATCGCCCTGCCTGACTCAGAGTAATATAATCCTAAGTGCCTTTTAGCAAACCATTAGTGCCTGCCATCCCTCTCGACTCGACAGGGGACATAAGGAAATGCAAAGCACGGGCTCGGTCGTGGTACAGATGTGCAACCAGAGACTGAACTGGGCCACTTGAAGCTTCAAGGCAGGGCTGCCATCTCTGAATGTGTTTCCTGTGTGTAGTGCCTTCCAATCCTTCCACAAAATCTCTGCAAGTAGAAAGGTAGAATGTCATTTTCCTGCTTCTTGGCAGGGGGTTAGACTGAGATCTCTTCCAGCTCTATCCATGAGATCTCTTCCAGCTCTATCATTTTATGATTCTATGATTCAAAGGGAAATCATTGCTCTGCCTTCTATTAACAGGAAGTGATTCTCTCCAACAGTCAGGTTTCTTGCTTCTTTTGAACTTTTTGCACGTAAATTAGTGAAAAAGTGGGCTAAACAATGCTACTGTTAGGTGGATTTGTAGTTGGTTGACTCACTGACTTGCAAAGACATTTACCAATGGCTCCTCTTCATCCTGGATAGAAGTAACTTGTGAATTGCCATAGGATTCTGTCCTCGGCTATACAACATCTTTATCAGTGGCTTGGATTATGCAATAGGGTGCATGCTAATCAAATTTGCAGGTGACATCAAACTGGGAGGATCAGAATCCAAAATGACCTTAGATGTTAGAGAGCATTGCCAAAATTTACAAAATGAATTTCACAGGAAAGAAATGGAAGGTATCACACTTTGGCAGAAAAAAATGAAATGCACAGAACAAGGATGGGAGGCACTTGGATTGAAAAGAGACAATATGAAAGGGATCTAGGAGTCTTAGTAGACCAAAGGCTGAACAGAAGTCAACAGTGTAAGGCAGCGGATAAAAAAAGCCATTGTGATGGTAGGCTCCATCAATAGTATTCATGTCTAGATCGAGGGAAGTCATGAACCCATTCTATTCTGCTTTGGTCGGACCTCATCTGGAATATTGTGCCCAGTTTTGGGCACCACAATTCAAGAAGGCTATACAGTGTTCCCTCACTTATCACAGGGGTTAGGTTCCAGGACCACCTGCAATAAGTGAAAATCCGCAAAGTAGGGACACTATGTTTATTTTAATATTTATACATTATTTTAGTAGTTATACACTATTTTAAGTCTTTATCAACTAATTGTGTGTTGATAAATCACCTCCTTCTCCTCCTGTTGCCGCTTCGGCTCCTTTTCTCTCCCTTTGGCTTCTCCTTCCTCCCTTCCTTAGGCTGTAAATTGTAATTTTTTATGAATTTTTTCGTGAATCTGCAAAAAGTGAACCGCGAAGTAGTGAGGGAACACTGTAGACAAGATAAAAGGTGTATGGACAGGGCAACCAAATTGGTCAATAGTTTGAAAGGCAACGGTTTGTGAGGAGCACCTTAGGGCGCTGGGTATGTTTAGCTTGGAGTAATGAGAGCTGAGAAGGGATATAGAATCACAGAATCATTGAGGTGGAAGAGACCCCGTGGACCATCCAGTCCAACCCCCTGCCAAGAAGGAGGAAAATCACAGTCAAAGCACCCCCGACAGATGGCCATCCAGCCTCTGCTTCAAAGCCTCCAAAGAAGGAGCCTTCACCACAGTCCAGGGCAGAAAGTTCCACTGCTGAACAGCTCTCACAGTGAGGAAGTTCTTCCTAATGTTCAAGTGGAATCTCCTTTATTGTAGTTTGAAGACACTGTTCCGTGTCCTAGTCTCCAGGGCAGCAGAAAACAAGCTTGCTCCCTCCTCCCTATGACTTCCCTTCCCATCTTGATACATAGCCATCATGTCTCCTCTCAGCCTTCTCTTCTGCAGGCTAAACATGCCCAGTTCTTTAAGCCACTCCTCATAGGGCTTGTTCTCCAGACCTTTGATCGTTTTAGTTGCCCTCCTCTGAACACTTTCCAGCTTGTCGACATCACCCTTAAGTTGCGGTGCCCAGAATTGGACACAGTGTGATTCCAGGTGCGGTCTGACCAAGGCAGAATAGAACAGAGGGGGAACATGACTTCCCTGGACCTAGACACTAGACTCCTATTGATGCAGGACAAAATCCCATTGACTTTTTTAGCTGCCACATGACATTGTTGGCTCATGTTTAACTTGTTGTACAAGAGGATTCTAAGATCTTTTTCACACATACTGCTATATGATAACCATGTTTAAATATTTTAAAGGATGTCATATAAAGGAGGAAACAAGCTCATTTTCAGTTGCTTCTGTGAGCAACAGATTACAGGAAAACTATGAACTACAGGAAAACTACAGGAAAAGATATTCCATCTAAAAATTAGGAAAAACTTACTGATGTTAAGAGCCATTTGCCAGTTGAATACATGGCTGCCTCCACATGCTGTTACCTCCTCTGGAGGTGAGTCAGCAGAGGCTGAGTGGCCATTTGTCAGGAGTGCTTTGACTGTATATTTCTGTGTAGCAGGATGAGGTTTGACTAGATGGTCCTTGGGTTCTCTTCCAACTCTATCATTCCAATATTCTAATCCTCTTTTTCAGATTTCCTTTCAGGCCCTGATAACACAATGTTTTTACTTTCAAATGCAATGGGAATTCTATCTATTTTCAAGGGAAGAGCGTATAGGCGAAGGGACCAGAGTTCGAAGAAGGCGAGACAGCTTCCTGCATCCGATCCTAAACTCACCCAAAGTTAAGGGATGGGAAGAGGAATCGTCTGTGTAATCGTTGTGCAGAGAAGAGATTTAGAAGTTATCAGTCTTCTGCATAAGGTCCATAATTCAAGCTGTGCCTCTTGCAAGCGATGAAATCAGCCCCTTATCTCCCACCAAGGAGTTCTGTATTTACAACGCGGTTAGATTGCTTCTCTCCCGAAAAGATGCTACTTACAGATCAGCCAAATGAACAGATCCCCTTTGATAAGGTTTCCTTCTTCGCGCAGGAGACCTCATGAACAAAAACTATTAGAACAGCTTATCTCTGCAAAAGGGAATTGTCTCCGGTCACCAGCAGCAAACACACACACACACACACACACACACACCTCAGCCTCGCTTTCCTACAGACATAAAGATGAAGGTGGCACAAAACCTTCCCATATAAAAATTTTGCAGAGTAAATGAAGTAAAATATCAGAGCCAAACATTTTCTTATTTGTTTTTTGGGGTTTGCGCATCCCTCATCTAAAAACCGAAGTATAGTTGAGTCTCGCTTATCCAATGTTCTGGATTATCCAATGCATTTTTGTAGTCAATGTTTTCAATACATCGTGATATTTTGGTGCTAAATTCGTAAATACAGTAATTACTACATAGCATTACTGCGTATTGAACTACTTTTCCTGTCAAATTTGTTGTATAACATGAAGTTTTGGTGCTTAATTTGTAAAATCATAACCTAATTTGATGTTTAATAGGCTTTTCCTTAATCCCTCCTTATTATCCAAGATATTCGCTTATCCAAGCTTCTGCCGGCCCATTTAGCTTGGATAAGTATATTCAAATAGAGCCCCCAGTGAGCTGCTGACTGGAAGGTCAGCGGTTCAAATCTGCTGAGCAGGATGAGCTCCCACTGTTAGCCCCAGCTTCTGCCAACCTAGCAGTTCAAAAACATGAAAATGTGAGTAGATCAATAGGTACAGGTCCGGCAGGAAGATAATGGCACTCCATGCAGTTATGCCAGCCACATGACTTTGGAGGTGTCTATGGACAACGCCGGCTCTTCAGCTTAGAAATGGAGATGAGCACCAACCCCCAGAGTCGGACACAACTAGACTTAATGTCAGGGGAAAACCTAACCCTCAAATAGAGGTATTCTAATACCTGAAAATATCTCAAATCCAAAACTGGTCTGGCCCCAAGCATTTTGGAGAAGTGATTCTCAACCTAGAATTGTCTATTTGTGAGGCTCACATACGCACATACATACAGAAACTACAGCCACACAAAGATTGACAAAGTTATATAGCCTGATTTTTCAGTATGATGACATTACAAAACCAATTCAGAGTGAGGGGCTATTTCCTGTACTCCTGTTTTGTATTCTGATTAATAATCTCCTTCCTGCACACACACACATTCAAACACCACTTTCACAAATAATATCCGAAATAAATGCATGAATGTGAAGATACACATTCTAGCCTGGCATTGCTCAAATGCTCATATGGCAGCTCCAACTTTGGGAGACAGACATTAGTGGTTAAAGCTTGCAAATAATCTAAACCTGGGGGTTGAAACCCATGAAATTGGAGTAACAACTGCAGTTGTAAATTGCAAGCCAGAAAATCCCTGCAAGACTTACTTGCGGCCAAGATCTTGCTTCCATCCTAGACAACCTGTAACTAAAGGCCACAAAAAAAAGGAGAATACACTGCTTCAGTCACTGGCCATTTCACCTCTTCCAGAGCATGAACATTCATCAATCCCAGGAAGATCCAATAAGAAGTGAAAGGAAGGCCATGAAATTGGATTACCTGGGCGCCAGTCTTTTGAAGGTGGAGAGGTAACTCCTCAGGAAAGTCTGCGGTAATCTTTCTCTCTTATTCTCTTCCTCCCTCTGTCTCTGTTTCCTTCCCTTTTTTGCCCGACTCTGGACCTCTGCTGTGCCTTGAATAGCAAAGTATTTCATTATTCTGTTCCACCTTGCAGATGGAGGGGTTTTTTTTCAAAACTACAATTGGTTTTGTTTGTTATATTACTTTGGAGGAACAAGTGTTGTGGTGCTCACAATGGAATAGACAAGGCTTTATGCAGACATGGAACACATAGAAAAATTGTGCTTTTATCAATCTCAGATATGCTGGAAACAACATCTGATATTCTCAACCATGCATTCATTGTGCATCCGTGTGTGTGTGTGTGTGTGTGTGTGTGTGTGTGTGTGTGTGTATATATATTCTTATCTACCTTAGAAATATTCTTATCTACCTTAGGAAGAGATGGTGAAAGGGAAAAGTTGTTTTTTTCAAAATGATAACACTCAATGTATCACATTCACCATAAGAATGGACTCCAAGTGCAGGGCTTGTAATAAAGACCTTTTGGATAGAGCCGAAAGTCCCCTGTTTTCATTATAATTCCCCAGGACATGCTCAGTGAGATAACAATGGAGAGATGCATTGAACTCACATTGCCACATTGCATTACTCTATGTAACACGATTTTTGTTCCTGGGTTGTAAATGTCATTTCCTAATTGGTTCTATCATAAAAACATGGGAAAAGTTTATTAAAGCGCAAAAACTTTGTTTTTGTGGGACGTCCAGGCAGCAACTTTTGCTCTCATTTTCCAATGAATATCCCACAGAATCTCAACCAATTCAACCTAGTTTGTGGCAGCCACAAAAACAAAGTTTCTGGAGTATAACAACTACTTTCAAAGTAAGGACAGCACAATGAAGCAGGAAATAACACTTTCAAATCAGGAACAGAATTTCATTCAAATTTTGTTACATAGTGTTATCGGAAGCAAAATCCTGCTCAGGCACAGAAATCACTGTGTGATTCTTGTGTGTTGTGTGCTTTCAAGCCATCTGCTACCATTGTGACCCCATAAATTTCATAGTGCTTTATTAGGCAAAGAATAATCAGAGGTTGTTTTGACAATTCCTTCCTCTGAGATAGAGCCTACAAGAAGTGGGATTTATGAGTGGTCTCCCATCCAAATACTAATCAGGGCTGATCCTGTTTAGCTCCCAAGATAAGATGGGATCTGGTGCCTTTAAGTTATTTGGGACACTTTTGTTCACCTGTAGTTCTACTGAATAGAAGTGGGGGCTACAGATTGCAATTCTAGTGGGTCAACAAATCCAATCTGGGATTTAGTCTGAACTCAAATTATTTATTTATTTATTTATTACAATATTTATATCCCACCCTTCTCACCCAACAGGGGACTCAGGGCGGCTTACAATAAAATGCATATGTAAAAAAATTATACAGTACAATATAAATCAGTTAAAAATTATAACTGATAAAAACACATTATAAAATGTACAGTGTAGATATGTGAGATTAGATTACACATTATAAGATAAAACACATTATAAAATATAGGTAGAAGTGTTCAGTTCAAAAAAAAACTGGGTCTGTCGACTGAGTTCTGCATACATGATAATAATTAACGCTACCAATTATTATTCAAAATTATCCATGGTGCTTAATTCCTCGTTCCTTATAGCTTCAGCACCATATTGACAACCGAGTTACCAGCCTCTGCTGCTGAACATGGTGATTCAATGACAAAGTTTTAAGAGAGGGGGACTTTTTTGTGTCAGGAGTAACTTGAGAAACTGCAAGTTGCTTCAGGTGTGAGAGAATTGGCTGTCTGCAAGGACATTGCCCAGGAGACACCCGGATATTTTACCATCCTGTGGGAGTCTTTTCTCGTGTCCTCACATGGGAAGCTGGAGCTGACAGATGGGAACTCACCCTGCTCTCCAACTTCGAACTGCCAACCTTTCAGGCAGCAGTCCTGCCAACCCAAGGGTTTAACTCATTGCGCCACTGGGGAGGGGGCTGAAATAACTCCATAGTTCACACTTTCTTTATCTCACTTTCAAATGTGGTTCAATCAAGTCCTTTCTCTCTTACATCCATACTTTTACCTTTTCCAAATTTGAATATTTTTGCAAGCTTCAATATTACCAGACCAGGCAACATTCACACCCAGCCTTAGCAGTAATAGTCTGAGGCAGAAACCTTGTCTTGTGCAATTCATCTGCTTAAAAATGTAGGCAATCTAAGTGTTGTCCCTGCAGATAGCAAAGGAACTTCCGTCTGTGTTCTTCTATCCATTAAAATGCACAAGGGACTCACTCTGAGAAAAAAGTCCTGATACTGTATCCACATGGGAGGATGGTATAAAAATACTTTTGCAGGTGTCTTGGGATGAACAAAAGTGATAAAATGCATTTATGTATTGTTATTGATCACCGTTATTTACATGCCATGCCTCAGAACATAAATCCTTCCAAGGATAATATTAAGATAATAAAAGCACAATAAATAATCTGTACCAATAAGATGATGTGTGTGCTTGAAAAAGTATCCATCCCAGCCACAAATTCAAATCCACAAAACTTGGGACCCTGCAACTTGTCATACATACTAAAGAGACCCTAGCAGTGTGCATCTTAGTGGCATTTTTAATAGATTAATTTGAATTTATGTTCATTTATAATTTTTCTTTGCCATGAAGTTGGGCTGATTCATGTTGGCCCTATGAACAGCTGTTCTCCTCAGTTCTTCCTCTGCATATAATGCGTTTTTTTTCTTTTCCTATTCTTGTTGTGTTTTCAAATAATTTCCAACTAATGGCAGCCCTTAGGTGAAGCTATCACAGGGTTTTCTTGGGCTGAGAGCATGTTGCTTAAACAACGGCACTCAGTGGGTTTCCATGTCCAAGCAGGGAATCAAATCTTGATCTCTAAAATCATAGTCCAATGCTCAACTTTCCCCCTTATTGACATTTCCAAGGAATCACATAATTTTAATGATGTTGAAAACCTCACTTTCAAATTGTCATTTCCAAATTGGCACTGCTAGCCTTATTATCTCAGCATTTCCTATTTGAAGCATGCCAAGGCCTTTCCTGCTCTTTTGCTACTGCCGTTCACAATCATGTAGTACCTCTGACTCTTTGTCTTCAAGACCACCATGGGATGGTCAAAGCATTCTTTCCAAGGCAAGACTAACAACCATCTTTGATAAGAAGCCCATTGTGTGGGGTTTTCCCATTTATCTAAAGAGACATCCCCCTCTAAATAGAATATGATACCTTGGTTATCTACCTTATCTAGGATTACTAGATATCAAGGTAGATAAAAATAAAGAAACTCTATTTAATTACTTGATTACAACCGCAAGAATGGTGTATGCTAAATTATGGAAAAATAAAGACACCCCAGAAATCAGCAGGTGGTACACCAAAATTCTAGAGATGATGAATATGGATAGGCTAACATATTTACTAGCAAATAATTATGGCAAGCCAAAAAAAAACAAACAAACTGGGACTCTATCAAGGACTACTTAAAGAGTGTGAATGTTAAAATTGTGATTTCAAATACAAATCTAGAAAACACATATAAAGGTGGAGGCTGTGTGTAATGTACAAGACAAATTATTATTTAAGATATAAATCAGTAAGGTCAGCAGGCTTTAGATAAAAGTCGATATATATGTACACTGGGGGGGCAAAGGTATAAGGTGTGACATATATTGTCCAATATATGTAGTCTTGTGTTACCATTCACTGTCTTGTTTTTCCTTTTTTTTTTCTTTCTCTTTTTTGTTCTTTGTTTCTTTTTGTTTTGTTTTTTGTTTTTCTATGGTCTAATTCACTGTGGAGAGCACGAAGTCTATGTCTGTTATTGTTTTTATATGTATTTTTTATATTTTCAATTTTATTCGTGTGTCACTTTCCTGGAAAATCACTAATAAAAAAGAATTAAATAGAATATGATACTGGTGGTAGCATCATGTTCTCTCTATGTGCTCAGCTGGTGAACTCAGATAGCCATTCACCAGTTTTCCCCAAAGAATGAGCTCCTCTTCTTGATCCATTACTCATTCTGGTTTGCATACTTCATTGCTGCTAATTTCCCTACTCTCTTTCTCTTCACACATACACAGTCCTTGCCTTTCCTTCCAATCTTCCTTCCAGACATCAGAAGAACTGTAAGACCAAGAACAAGCCATGAGAGTAAAGACAAAGGAAGGTCTTCTTGCCATACATCAGGGGGACCACTGACCGCATAGGGAAGCTGAGGAAGAAATAGAACCTACAAACTATCAACAGACCCACTAAGAAAATCCAACAAATGCTACATTCAACAGTGGATAAGAGGGATCCTCTAACCACTGCAGGAGTCTACCATATACCCTGCAGCTGTGGACAAGTCTACATAGGGACCACCAAATGCAACATTGCCAAAACATGAATCAAAGAACATGAAAGGCACTGCAGACTAACTCGACCAGAGAAGTCAGCCATAGCAGAACACTTGATGAACCAACCTGGACACAGAATATTATTTGAGAACACAGAAATGCTGGACCACGCTAACAACCACCATGTCAGACGACACAGAGAAGCCATTGAAATCCACAAGAAGCAGGTGGACAATTTCAACAGAAAGGAGGAAACCATGAAAATGAACAAAATCTGGCTACCAGTATTCAAAAACACAGGAATCAAGACAGTAAATAAAGAACACAACTCAGAAACAGGGGAATCAAGTGCCATGTGTTGTCGAAGGCTTTCAGGGTTGTTTTATGTTTTCTGGGCTGTATGGCCATGTTCCAGAAGTATTTTCTCCTGACGTTTCGCCCACATCTATGACAGGCATCCTCAGAGGTTGTGAGGTATAGAGAAACTAAGCAAAGAAGGTTTATATATATCTGTGGAAAGTCCAAGGTGGGAGAAGAACTCTTGTCAGTTGGAAGCCAGTATGAATGTTGTGATTAATCACCTTAATTAGCATTGAATAGCTTCATCTCCTGGCTTCTTCCTACCTGGGGGAATCCTTTGTTCAGAGTCGTTAGTTGCCCCTGATTTATTCATGTATGGAATTTCTTTGTTTTTAGAGTTTTGTTCCTTCTTTACTGTTCTGATGTGGGCAAAACAGCAGGAGAGAATATTTCTGGAACATGGCCATGCAGCCGGGAAAACATACAACAACCCTGCAATCAAGTGCCAGTTAATACCTCCCAAACAAAGGATGCCCCCAGGCAGCAACCACCAGGCTACCTTTAAACAAATACCCTCACTGATTGACTTTGGCAGCTGCAAGGCTACTCAATGCTAATCAAGCTTGCTAATTGCAACATCCACACTTGCTTCAAACAGACAAAGGTCCTTTCTCCCACCCCGGATGTTCCACAGATATATATACACACTCCACTTGTCTCATTTCCAACAGACCTGTGAACAAACCTCTGAAGATGCCAGCCACAGATGCAGACGAAAACATCAGGAGAGAATGTTGCTGGAAAATGGCCATATAGCCCGAAAAACCCACAGCAAGCCAATGATTCTGGCCATTAAAGCCTTCGACGACACTTCTCTCCATCCTTTGGTGCCACTGCAGCTGGCCTTTGAGTTAATTTGTTGCAAGGGGAGTCCCATCCTCATGCAATTGCGGAGGTTGTGATTTAAGCCCTGCGCGAAGCAGCAAGCGCGGAGTTAAGGGTCCCCAAAGCCCGTCGTTAGAGGGTCTTTCATTACCAGATCATATGTGGCATCGTAATGACTCCAAGGAAGGAGGTCAGAGTTACAAGGGCCCAGGGAGCCTTAACTCTCCAGCCTCTCCACTTTTGTAGCCTTGAATCATGACCTTATCATCCTGCTAATGTACTCCTCTCTGCATTCTGGAAGGCTTGTTGAGCTATGGGGAGAAATTAAACAACTTTGCAGATGTGAGTAAAGGCCAGGGATCAATGGCCTTGATCCAGAAAGCCTACTGTACCTCTATCTGGACTCTATGTGGCCCAGTAGAATTGAATATAGCAAGCAAAATCAAAATTTAAGTTCAGAAATGTATATTTTAAACTTTTCAAGCATCCAGTGTGTGCAGGATTTCATTGCAGGACCTTTCTGCATGCACTGCCCAGTAGTTTGGCAATATTTGGATGCACAGTCTGAAATATAAGATACAAAACAGCTGGAAATGGATAACAGAAATTCCACTTCAATTGTCCCTCTGCATTTGCATTTTGACTTTTGTGGACTTCATAATAAATGGATTTGATTTAAAATGTTATCTCCAACCATCTCTAAGTCCTCCGGTGTGATTTTACAGCCCACTTTTGTCGGAAGCTTAGTGGACGACATGCCAACTTGAGAATTTCTGAAGGATCTAGACTCTAGCATGCAATTTTTCATTTACCTTTTATACAATACTAGCTTGGGTATCCGGCATTGCCTTGGTTTTGTGTTGTCGAAGGCTTTCATGGCCGGGATCACAGGGTTGTTGTATCTCTTTCGGGTTGTGTGGCCATGTTCCAGAAGTATTCTCTCCTGACGTTTCGCCCACATCTATGGCAGGCATCCTCAGAGGTTCCATACCTCACAACCTCTGAGGATGCCTGCCATAGATGTGGGTGAAACGTCAGGAAAGAATACTTCTGGAACATGGCCACACAGCCCGAAAGAGATACAACAACCCATTGCCTTGGTTATTAGAATAAATCTTTTTTATTTTACAAAATGCATAAGGTTGTGGGTGGAATATAACTCACGTCATGTCAGATTAACCCCCTGAAACTCTATCAATATTTAAAGTTGTCATGTTGGGAAAATTTCCTCTAGATGCATCATGGGCAGGGTTCAGTAAGCTCTCCAACATCAGGATGAATTACAACTCCTACTATGTTTGATCAGTTCCAACAAATCCCTCCAGTATGTTCAGTTGGTTATGGCGTTCTGTGTGCCAAGTTAGGTCCAGGACCATCATCGGAGGGTTTTGGAGTACTCTTTGACTGCAGGTGAACTATAAATCCCAATACCTACAACAAATGTCAAGGTCAATTCCACCGCAAATCCACCAGTATTCAAATTTGAGCATATTGGGTATTTGTGCCAAATTTGGTGCAGATCCATTATTGTTTGTATTCACAGTGCTCCCTGGACGTAGGTGAACTATAATTCCTATAAATCAAGGTGAATTTTCCTGCATTTTTGTTGGCCATGGAGGTTCTTTGTGCTGAGTTAGGTCCAGGGTCATCTTTGGTGGGGTCCAGAGTGCTCTTTGATTGCAGGTAAACTATAAATCCCAGTAGCTACAATGGCTATAAATCAAGGTGAATTCCCTTTGAACCTCTTCAATATTTTTCTTTGGTCATGAGGATTCTGTGTGCTAAGTTTGGTCCAGGTCCATTGTCAGTGGGGCTCACAGTGCTCTGACTTGATGCAGGGTGAACTACAACCAGAGGCGGTCCAACCATAAGGCGAAATAGGCATTTGCCTGTGGCGCCATCGTCCTGGGGGCACCATCGTCCTGGGAGGAGGGCACCACTCTCCACCTCCTTCTCTTTCGGGCCTTCCGGCCAGCGCAGACCCACCTTCGCACCACGCAAGCCCACCTTTGGGGCCTTCAGAGATTGTGAGGTCTGTAGGAACTTGGAAGCTAGGTATGTGGGGTTTATATATCTGTAGAAGGTCCAGGGTGGGAGAAAGAACTTTTCTTTGAAGCAGGTGTGAATGTTGTAATTAATCACCTTGATTAGCATTTAATGGCCCTGTGGCTTCAAGGCCTGGCTTCTTCTTGCCTGGGAGAATCTTTTTTTGGGAGGAGTTAGCTGTCCCTGATTGTTTACTGTCTGGATTTCTTCTGTTTTCAGAGTGTTGTTCTTTATTTATTGTCCTGATTTTAGAGGTTTTTTTTAATACTGAGGGCTATCTGGGTTATCTAAGTCCACACTGCCCTATATCCCTGTTCAATGTTTAGTGCTAAATTTGCAAATATAGTAATTCCTACATAACATTACCATGTATTGAACTGCTTTTTCTATTGATTTGTTGTAAAACATGATGTTTTGGTGCTTAATTTTTAAAATCATAATGTAATTTGATGTTTTATAGGCTTTTCCTTTATACTTCCTTATTATCCAACATTTTCGCTTATCCAACGCTTTTATTTTTCAGTGATTGGTATGGGGGGGGGGGGGCGCCAAAATTCTGTTCGCCTACACTTGAAAAATACCTAGGGCCGGCTCTGACTACAACTTCCATCATGTGGAGTCAATCCCACAAACTCCTACAGCATGTTTAGTTGGTGCTCACTTCTGCTCTGTTTGTTATGCAGACAGAATAGAAAAGGGTCGGAAAGGGTTAAGGGAGAGGCAGTGGGCGGAGTCATGCAAATTCTAATGGAGAGAGTAAGGAACACTGGGATGTTTGTGGTGGAGGAAACACGTTAAATCTTTGATGAATTGTCCCCAAATGAAAGCATTCCTTGGGTGGTGAGTCTTAGTGTTTGGAGAGGACATTGGCAGGCTTTGGGCTACATATTCATGGCACTCACTATAATCTGAAATGTCATTGGAGGGAGTGGTTTTGGTGGCTCCTCAGCACTGTGAGTTATAGCTGTTTGTGGAAGTGGGAGCCTGTCTGTGGAAGTGGGCACCCCAGCCACATATACACTTACAGATTTTCATTTTCATTATATTTATAGATGTATAGATAAGTGGAGACAATTTTGGAATATTTTGCCCATTTTCCATTCAGAAATTGGTATTACTCTTCCTTCGGGCATCTCTATATTAATGCTGCATAATAGTTCACTTTTAAGGGGCATTGCTGCTTCTCTGTTTGTTTGAAGACATAAAGAAGACTCAACCAAAGACCTTATAGTATTTCTGGAATAGAGATAGCCAAAGTATAGGAAAAAATTAGAGGATTTATTGATACAGAATTGGATAAACAGAACATGGGCCATAGCTCTCTCTGAAAAATTAACATACAAAGTGAGATTAGGGTGAGGAGAAATAAAAGAGAATTTGTTTGAGGCGAGATGGAAGCCATTTATTTGCCAGGATAATAGCCCATTTAAACCACCATCAGATCAAGTGAGATTTGTTTAAATAACTAGGATAAGATAGGCCTATTATTAAGAAAATTAGACAATAGAGTAGAGGCTAATTTGTGGCTCAAAGGAGTGATAGGAAAGTAGTGAGGAAATGCCTGTCACTTGGTGAGAGGAGGGAAAGAGAATGGGATGGGATGGAAAAAGAAAGAAAATATTTAATTAAAAATATTAAATAGATGACTAAGACTTCTTCAGTTGAGCCTTCACTTGAGCCTTTCCCATTCAGTCCCATCAACAAGTTCCTCTGCACAAAAAGGCTTGCTCTCTTTCAGCGGCAACACAGGATTTTAGCCATGGATTTTATGCAAAGTTGCCGTATTTTTTACCCTCTTCCTTTTAAGGATCATCCTGTGCTATATCTCCCTTCTCTGCCTCTCCTTCATTGCTCACAAATTTCCTTAATAGCATCAAGGGAGCAAAAGGCATGTCCAGGACTTAATCCCTTCAAAACACCATACAAAATGTAGCCCAAGTGGGGAACTATGACCATAAAATTGGATTTCCCCCTGAGAGCTCTGAAGGAATTTGCAGCACGCACCATTCGTAGCCAGGCATTAGAGACTTGCAGGAAACCACAGGAGGGGAAGGCACTCTGGCAGGGTCTGGGAAACTACAATGCACCAGTTGCAAAGAGAACACTACATCCCATTGTTTCGATCTGCAAGCTGGCATGGCTGCTGACACAGCTAGGGTTGCCAAATCTCTGGGTCTCGAGCTTTTGAGGTTCATATTCGGGCAGGGAATGTGAGTTCTGTCAGGGTATTGTGTATTGTGAAATGTTAAATCAATCTGGGTTATTAGAAATGCCTTATGTGTTAGTTTTTGGCAAGGCATTCCAGTAGTTATGGAGTTAATGAGAGCCTGCTATGATTGACGCATCACAGGACCAATGGGGTCAAGTTTGTTTTGACCGGGACTTTCTTCTTGGTCTGTGGAATGCAGAGGAGTGTCTTCAGTGTGTGTGTGAGTTGCTTCAGCGTGAGCACTCATGGAGAAAGGACTGATTTGTTCTATTTGTATATAGTTATGTAAATAAAGATTTATTGCCATTGGATTTTCAACCGAACCCTCGTCTGCTGGAGTGTGTTTGACCAGTGCTGTTTATCCACATGGGAAGACAGTCTGGAGAAGGGCGGTGAGACCAGAATGATGATTTTTGGAATTCACTCTGCTTCCCATCATCCCCTGACAAGTTCAAATTTTGGGCTCACTTCCATGTAAGAAGTAAGGGCAGTGTATACAACTCCTTTTACACACAATGGCAGAAGCTATTCTATGAAACTCACACCTTTTGTTGATATCACCTCTTATTATCCTATTCCCTTTAGATATAAAAGTCAAAGTTATGTATGTTTATTGGTTTGTTTGTATCACAAAGGCTTTGACATGGCTTGATGGCTCTCGTCCAAATATGGCACATATATCCTTCATGGCCCAGTTTAAAATAATAGCAGAATTTGAACTACAAAATCCACTCTGTAGGTCCCCATATGCATGTAGATAGGATTACCTGGCTTTTAGGCAATTATGGATGCAGTGCTCAGATGCAACCACAAGTGGGTAGTATATAGATAGAAAGGATTTGGTAAAGGTAAAGGTTTCCCCTTACATTACGTCCAGTCGTGTCTGACTCTGGGGGTTGGTGCTCATCTCCATTTCTAAGCAGAAGAGCCGGCGTTGTCCATAGACACCTCCAAGGTCATGTGGCCACTGGCATGACTGCATGGAGCTCCATTACCTTCCTGCCAGAGCAGTACCTATTGATCTACTCACATTTGCATGTTTTCGAACTGCTAGGTTGGCAGGAGCTGGAGCTAACAGCAGGCGCTCATTCCGTTCCCGGGATTTCAACCTGGCACGTTTTGGTCCGCAAGTTCAGCAGCTCAGCGCTTTAACGCACTGTGCCCCCAGGGGCCCCATACAAAGAATTAGTTACTGGCAAACAAAGTAACTGCAGGGTTGTTGCTTGCTTTCCGGGCTATATGGCAAAATCAGAACAGTAAATAAGGAGCAGCACTCTGAAAACAGAAGAATTCCAGACAGGAATCAATCAGGGACAGCTAACAACTCTGAACAAAGGATTCCCCCAGGCCAGGATGTGAGGCTGGGAAGGCCATTTAAGGCTAACAAAGGTGATTAATTACAACATTCACACTGGCCTCCAACAGACAAGGGTTTTTTCCCCACCCAGGAACTTTCACAGATACATAACCTTCCTTGTTTAGTTTCTCCATATACCACACAACCTCTGAGGATGCCTGCCATAGATGTGGGCAAAACGTCGGGAGAG
The DNA here is from genome assembly GCF_035594765.1 of Anolis carolinensis. Taxonomy (NCBI): domain Eukaryota; kingdom Metazoa; phylum Chordata; class Lepidosauria; order Squamata; family Anolidae; genus Anolis; species Anolis carolinensis. The sequence goes on from NC_085845.1 coordinate 199,217,080, forward strand.
AATACTTCTGGAACATGGCCATACAGCCCGGAAAACATGCAACAACCCTGTGATCCCGGCCATGAAAGCCTTCGACAACACAAAGCAACTGCACCTTGATGCCTACAATACAGCCCTGAAAACTATAGTCAGGACATCCACCCCATAAGGAAGTAAGCAATTTAATGAAGAATAATATTTTGGACGATGTGTGCGTGTGCTATGGAGTGCTAGGGGAACCTGGGAGTTGTGGTTTAGTATGGCACCAGCACTATTTGGAGGAGAAGGCTCAAGACCAGCTGAAACAGTGGCTCCCAATATTTGGGCTTTCAGGTGTTTTGGACTTCAACTCCCAGAAATCCCAGTCATCCTACCAGCTGTTAGGAATTGTGGGAGTGAAGTCCAAAACACCTGGAGGCCCAAAGGTTGGGAACCACTGTGCTAAAACTACAACTCAAGTGATTCCATAGGGTTGAGCCAAGGCAGTTAAAGTGATTCCAAACCACATTCATTCTATAATATAGATGCACCCTCAGGTTCTATTTTTATTTCCATATAGGAAAGTCCATTCTCTATATTTGTCTTGGAATAACTAGCTGTGAGCAACTGTGGTTGGTGCTTAATGCCGCCACTCAGAATTGTTTGTGGCTCTCAAGTTTTGGTCAAGAAATTTCAGGATTTGGGGGTGATCCTAAGAGAGCAACTCCTACCTTGCCAGAGAGAACCATATGGTGCATTTACACTGTAGGATTAATGCAGTTTGATATCAATATGCTGTTATGATTCAATGCAATGGAAACTTGGCAATTGTATATTGATGAGGCAACTGCAACCTACACCAGGGAAAGCTAAAGACTACACATTCCATGATTCCATAGTATTGAGCCATGATAGTAGAAGTGGTGTCAAACTGGATTCATTTCAGTGTAGATGCACCCAGGAATGTCCTTAGTAGGTCCAGAGACTGACAGGGGGATAACAGGGCAATGTCGGTCTCTTCCAGAGATAAAAGTGACCTGCGAGAGAAAAGCAAACCAAGCTGTTGGCCTTCGCGGCTGTGTTCTGATGTACAAATAGAGTCAGAAAGGAATCTGTTTTTGTTTTGCCTTCTGCTTCTGTTTTGTTTTGTTTTTCTTTGATTCCTTTCCTCTTTTGAACTTAGAAAGCAGCAGGAAAAAATCCTTCTTTCTTGGATTCCATTATATGACCAGAAGACAAATACATTTTCTAAGTCTCTGAGAACAGAGGTGTTTTTTAAAAAAAAATTGGGAGCAAAAACGTATAAAAGAACTCCGCCATTAATTGATGAGCTGGTGCAATTCATTAACCAATGAATGGCTTGATTGCAGAATTAATCAATGGCCTGGGATCAATTGCAGGCAGCCATCTGGGCTGACTCATTGCTGCAGCTGGACCCAATTCTCTTCATCTTTTTTTTTTCATGCTGGCAGAGCCCACCAAAGAGAGATGGAGAGAGTGCATTGTTAGATTCAGATCCATGCACCTTTACAAAAGTCACACTGTTTTAAAATCCCTGCAAGTAGAAAACTAGCATGTTGGTCCAGACCCTGACATGCTAGGTTTATTGCAGGGATTTAAAAATATTAAATATTAAAGAATGTATGGTGAAATGGGCACAGAACGTTGGACATCAAATTGAATTAAAATGCTGGGGAAAAGCCTGGAACCAAAGGATTAAATATACCTATTCATACAACATGAAAGAAAACTGGTTTAAGATGCAGTATAGATGGTATATTACACCATATAAAATTTCGAAATGCAATAAGAACGCATCCAACAAATGCTGGAAATGTGAACAACAGATAGGTACTTTTTTCCATACTTGGTGGTCTTGCCCAAAAGCACAACAATATTGGAAAGAAATTAATGAAGCCATACAAACGATATTAAAAAATAAAAATGCAAAGAAAGCCTGAATTTTTTCTATTGGGTATGTTGGATATAGAAACAGATAAAAATAAGGAGATTTTGTTCAACTATCTGGCCACGGCAGCTAGGATTGTCTATGCCAGGATTTGGAGACAAATAGAGATTCCGAAAAAACCTTATGAATATGGACAGACTGACCTATTGGTTATCACCAAATCAGGGTTTACCAAAGAAGGAAACTAATTGGGTCTTCGTAAAAGACTACTTAAAGCAGATGGAATTAGATTTCATTTGCTGAAGTGACTCAATTCCAAGGAACAAAGGACTCGAAGGGGAGAGTGAATTATTACAGTAAGACATTAAGATGAAACTATATGAAGTAGTATCAGCAAAAGCAAGATAGAAGTCAACAATTAAATAATTTTTTAAAAAAATTCGTTTCTATTTTTTCCTTGATTTTCTATTTTAATTTTTAATTTTTTACCCCTATTTTTATTTTTATTTTATTTTTCTCTTGGTCTTTCCCCCTATCTTCTTCTTTTCCTACTTTACTATATAAATCAGTGTTCCCCCACTTTCGATGTTTCCAAAATTCTATTTCACATTTTTTATATTTCTTTATCTCAGTTTTTCTTGGGGTTTTTTTTTCTGTACAACCTTTTATAAAACTTCAATAAAATATATCAAAAAATATTAAATAGAGGAAGCATTCAAAATGCCTTCCATTTGGAATAGCATAGTCCTTCTTTAGAATCAAAGAAATATAGACCCCTTCTACACTGCCATATAATACAGATTATCAAAGCAGATGATCCACATTATCTGTTTTGAACTGGATTATATGAGTCTACACTGCCGGATAATCCGGTTCAAAGTAGATAATTTGGATTTCATATGACAGTGTAGAAGGAGCCACAGATTTGGAAGAGACCCCAAGGGCCATCCAGTCCAACCCCGTTCTGCCACATGGCAATACATAATCAAATCACTCCCAGCAGAAGGCCATCCAGCCTCTACTTACATGCCTCCAAAGAAGAAGAATTCGCCACTGTCCAAGACAGCATTTGAATAGTCCTTTGTAATGTTTGGTGGACTCTCTTTCACAGCAATTTGAATCCATTGCTCCGTTGTGTCCTTGTCTCTGGAGCAGCAGATAACAAGCTGGTTCCATCTTCAACATGACATCCTCTCAAATATTTAAACGTAGCTATCATGTCCCCATTCAACCTTCCCTTCTCCGGACTACGCAGAGAAGCTAATGAGGTTTGAAGTTAATGTTGTCTTTAATGCTAGCCATAGGTCTGTTTTTCCTCTCATAATTAAAAGCAACAAACTAGCTCAAGGGGCATAGGGTAGAGCACATGGCACACCTAAGTTGGTATCCTAGTCCCAATTAGAGTTGGCCTTTTGATGGTATTATTGAATAATGCGTCATTACACAGGTATATCAAACTAATTCAGAGGTTTTACTCTAGTTGGGATTGCTATTTATTTATTTATTTATTTCTACTCTGATTTTCTTCTTCTCAGGAATGAGACCCAAAGCAGCTCTCAACTTTAAAAACTATACAATTCAAAATATCAAAAGGGCAAATATTAAAATAAAATCAAACTTGCTACAATTGAGGTCAATTTTAGACAGGGACCATGGATATGGAGCCCAATATTCCATGCGCTAAGAGCCCAATATTCCAGATTAAAGAATACACTCATAAGGTGATGACAGCCACAGACAGAAGTTTTAATTATGATCTGGCCCAAAAAGATGCAAGTATGGCTGATGCCAAAAATGTACAAACATAAACAATGAATACAGACAGCACAGATTTTTAAGCAGTTTTGTTTCCATTCAAGCTTCCCGCTCCCTCCCTGGATTGGTTGAGAGAAGGAGGCTGTTACACCCCAAGGCTGCGAGAGCACCCTGAAAACCAGACAGGAGCCAGTATTGTTGTCGACCGCGTTTTTAGGGGATCGGGCCCCTTAAGGAGAGAGCCGATCCGGTCCTGAGAGAACGGACCTTGGCGGAGCCAATAGGAGAATATGAGCCGCAATACAACCTGAAGCCGAAATGAAGAAGGTCCGCCAAAGTTGAAGGAAAATTCGCCAAGGAGTCTTTATTGAGCGATTCAGCTGAAAAGGACTCTAGTAGTGATCATTCAGTCTACTAGGGTCCCATATAATCAAAATAAAGCCATATTTATACAATGTTTCAGTCTGACAGCCCCTTGAATTTCCCGCCCCGCTCCCCCGCCCATCTGATCGCGGATAGGCTAGAGGGTTGAACGAGGCGGGCTTTCGTTTCCCGCCTTGCTCTGTTGGCCCAATAGGGAGCTGCTTTTTGTCCCCACTCGAGCCAATCAGGGAGGAGAAGGCGGGAGTTATTGAAACAATGAAGTGACAGGGCAGGAAATATCATATTAATTCCTGCTAGACCGATTTCTAAAGGGATTAATGACAGCAATCAAGGGTTCCTGTCACGTATACAGATTTTAGATATGCCTTGGGGTGTCAGAGGTGGAAGTAAGGATGGGTGGTAATGAGCCATATTTACAGGCTCTGCAGGGCGCCTTCCTGAGGTGTCCTGGTTTTTCCTTTGGGTGAGATATGACAATGTTTGCCTTGGGGGCGAATCACCTTTTGTTTTTGGGAAGGGGAAGCCTGGGTCATAGGAGCTGGGATGGGTTCTAGGGTTCAGGTTGAGTTCAGAATATTTCCTATTTGATTTCATGACTTGACAATTATATGAAATAAAATGAAAAATAAAACAAAGTTGGAATATAAACCCTGCTGGGAAAAATACATATTTTCCGGGGATCCCAAAGAGTACAAATACATATAGGCAGACAGATAGATTTCATGGAAATAAGGGAGAATCCATAAAAGTGAGTTACATTGCATAAAGGGGAATCATGAGTGATATAAACAATTGAAAATATTTGATAAGAACGAAGTTCATAACATCTGGAGAACCCAATATGGAAATTCATAAAAGTGGAGTTTTAGCAGCATGATTTTACAAGTCATGAAGTTGTTATCTCTTGCCTCAGAGTGCAGGGATAATCCACAGTAAACTCCAGTAAAAAGTCTCAATCACCTTCTACTATAAATATATGGAATATAGAACATAAAGTCTTGATTTTTGAACTATCTTTTACAAAGTCCTGGGGGGGGGAGGGTGGTCATCTCGATCACAGGCTCAGATGGAAAGTCTTGACTCAGGAACAAGGAAAACAAGGTAAACAAGGCAAGGTCTACTCAGAAGTCATGGGCGCAGCGTGGCTTGCACGGAACTGGAAACCCGTCACAGATACAAGGCAGGGAAAGCAAGACTAGGAGCTGGATACTGGAACCTCTTCTGAGGAAAGCAAAGTTGACACCGCAACGAGAACACAAAGGAGGACACCTTTAAGGAGATCCCAAGGTTGCAAAAATATGGGAGTGCAGGACGCACAACACATGGGAAAGTTAGTCATTATTGAGTCTGAAAGCTAGCCTTTTGCTTCTTCGCACACCCTCCCTTCTGCTTCTATCTCTCGTGAAAGATTCCCTCTGATTAAAAGACACATCTTCGCCCAATAGATACAGGTTAGGTGAACCCTGGCTTGAAAACAGTCCGTGTGAAAGGAATTTAGGAGTCTTAGTAGACCACAGGCTGAACTTGATTCGATAGTATGATGTGATAGCTAAAAAAGCCAATGTGGTTCTAGGCTGCATCCATAGGCGTCTAGTGTCTAGATCAAGGGAAGTCATAGTACCAACGTATTCTGCTTCAGTCAGATCTCACCTGGATTAACACTGTGTCCAGTTCTGGGAAAAGCAAATCAGGAAGGATATTGACAAACTGGAAAGTGTCCAGAGGAGGATGACCAAAATGGTCAAAGGCCTGGAAATCATGAATCTCTTTGAAGAATGGCTTAGGGAACTGTATATGTTCAACCTGAAGAAGAGAAAGTTAATAGGGGGACATGAGAACCAGGTTAAAATATTTGAAAGAATGTCACTTGTCAAAGGGGGAAACTTACTTTATGCCTCTCTAGAGCAGGGGTCCCCAAACTTTTTAAACAGGGGGCCAGTTCACGATACTTCGGACCGTTGGAGGGCTGGACTATAGTTGGCCACCGAGCAATAATAATAATAATAATAATTAATAATAATAATAATAATAATAATAATAATAATAAAGAGGGTTGGAAGAGACCCCTTGGGCCATTGAGTCCAATCCCCTTCTGCCTTTGTGCACTGAAAGCACAAGCAAAGCACCCCTGACAGATGGCCACCCAGCCCCAATGTTAATTATTATTATTAATAATAATAATAATAATAAAGAGGGTTGGAAGAAACCCCTTGGGCCATTTAGTCCAATCCCCTTCTGCCTTTGTGCACCAAAAGCACAAGCAAAGCACCCCTGACAAATGGCCACCCAGCCTCAATCTTAATAATAATAATAATAATAATAATAATAATAATAATAATAATAAGGGTTGTGAGAGAAGAAGAGACCCCTTGGGTCATTTAGTCCAACCCCCTTCTGCCCTTGTGCCATGGGGGCCAGATAAATAGCTTAGATGGGCCGCATCTGGCCCCCGGGCCTTAGTTTGGGGACCCCTGCTCTAGAGATTAGGACCCAGAGCAGTGGATTCAAACGGCAGGGAGAAATATTCCAACTCAACATTAGGAAAAGCTTCCTGACAGTAAGAGGTGATCAACTTTGGAATATATTCTACCTGGGAGTCCAGTGGAGTCTCTGCCCTTCTCTGGAGGTTTTAAGCAGAGGCTGGATGGACATCTGTCGGGAGGGCTTTGATTGTGTGTTCCTACATGGAAGAATGGGGTTGGACTAGATAGCCCTTGGGGTATCTTCCAGCTCTAGAATTCTATGATTCAGTCCATCTGATTCCTGGAGGCAGCACAAGAAGAATAATATAATCAGGGACACATTTGCAAAAAATTTTTTACAAATAATGTATTTGCTGGTTCACACAAGTCGCCTTTTCCCACTGCCCTCTGTGATGATCACTCATTTGCAAATCCAAATGAATCTAAATGTCCCTGGGGATATTTTCTGGTGTAAATAAATAACTCGTCATATTCAGGACATCTCTGCCTCTTGCAGCACTTTATGCTCGACGCTGTTTCATGGGCACACTTCAATAAGGGCATCCGGAAACTCATCGCCGGATCAGGAGTGTTTTGACGGAGATGGAGATTAAACATTAAATAAAGGAAGATTCAGTCTGCCAGGATGGGAAGGAAACCAAGCCATTTGTCAGCCTGTTCTCTCAGGTCTTGAGGGCGGGAAGGAGGGAGCCACAATGTTATGAAACGAGGAGATGCACTCGCTCGGTTTTGTTCTTATCAGGGCTGGTTAAATGAAGGCAATTCCTCATGCCCTCTTTGCAGAATCCTCAGAGGAGCCTTAGGTGCAGAAATCATATCTTTGCATGCCCCTCAAGGCTTCAAAGCTGCTCTCTCTGTAATGGAGCTAATGCCTGCACCCCAAAGCAACAGCAAAGCTTCTGCTGCATTCACGGGTTGGTTTGCAATCACTCATTAGTCCTCACACCTTGGGGCTGGTTGAATTACCTATGAATTGGATACAGAAACTGCACATCCCCATCTCCCCATGTACAGAAGAGCATTGTTGCTGCTAACTGCCATCAAGTCAACTTCAGCAGAAAAAATGACCACAAACTTAACATCAGTCAACAGTGTAACTTGGCATCAATAGGAGTAGCCATAGTCCCACTTCTGCCAAAATCAGCCAAAATCTGGAAGTTATTATTCTCCATGAAGAGCAACTTAGTAAATGTTTTGCTGGAAATAAGAAGGTAAAGAGTGGACATAATAATCAAGTTTAAATATTTGAGATTTTATATCTTTAATGATACGAGCTAGAAGGGAACATGTAGACCTCCTTCCCCTAATTATTTGGTGACACACATTTTTTAACAGGAACAGATATCCACTTTTCCACAGCCAAATGACAGATGAGGAACAAGAAGGCCCCAGTGAAGATTAAAGCTCTGTTTGTACAACTGAAGCAAACAGAACAATGAAGATAAAAATAATTCCAGTGAAGTGTATGTGAGAGTAATTCATGTTTCCCCCCTATATGTAGTCAATACTCCCTGCATAGAGTCAGGTATCCCTTTTCCTGGAAGACAACAGCTACTGCGCAGAAATCCTTCCTCTCCTGCTGAAACCTATTCCATTGGATGCCTGAGCATCTTGGGGAGAAAGGGATCCAGCTCCCAGCCACCTTCAAGTACCACAAATGAGACATAATAATAATAATAATAATAATAATAATAATAATAATAATAATAATAATAATAATAATAATCTTGTATAAAGAATCAGTACAAGAAAACCACACTACAAACTAGAGCTGACAGCTGGCACAACAAAACATTGCATGGAAAGTTCCTTGACAAAATTGAAGGAAAAGCTGATAAGAAGAAGACCTGGCCATGGCTCACGAATGGGACCCTGAAGAAGGAGACAGAAGGCCTGATCCTTGCAGCCCAGGAGCAAGCCATCAGAACAAAGGCAATTCAGGCCAAGATCGAAAAATCAGCTGAGGACCCAAAATGCAGATTGTGCAAGGAAACCGACGAAACCATTGATCATATCCTCAGCTGCTGTAAGAAAATTGCACAGACTGACTACAAACAGAGGCAAACAGAGGCACAACTATGTGGCCCAAGTGATTCATTGGAACTTATGCCTCAAGTACCACCTCCCAGCAGTAAAGAACTGGTGGGATCACAAACCTGCAAAAGTATTGGAAAATGAGTACGCAAAGATACTGTGGGACTTCCAAATCCAGACTGACAAAGTTCTGGAACACAACACACCAGACCTCACAGTTGTGGAAAAGAAAAAGGTTTGGATCATTGATGTCGCCATCCCAGGTGATAGTTGCATTGACGAAAAACAACAGGAAAAAGTCAGCCGCTATCAGGACCTCAAGATTGAACTTCAAAGACTCTGGCAGAAACCAGTGCAGGTGGTCCCGGTGGTGATGGGCAAACTGGGTGCCGTGCCAAAAGATCTCAGCCGGCATTTGGAAACAATAGACATTGAGAAAATTACGATCTGCCAACTGCAAAAGGCCACCTGACTGGGATCTGCGCACATCATCCGAAAATACATCACACAGTCCTAGACACTTGGGAAGGGCTGACGCAGGCCCCGGGGTGCCCGACACGGGCTCCAGAAGGCCCAGCACGGGCTCCGGAAGGCCCGCCCGGCCCACCAGAAGGGCCAACGTGGGTTTCCGGAGCCTGCGCTGGGCCTTCTGGAGCCTGCGTCGGGCACTCTGGAGCCTGTGTCAGCCCTTCCGGTGGGCTAGGTGGCCCGAAGAAGACCCATAAGGCCTGAAGAAGGAATCGGGAGTGGCACCATCCTCCTGGGGGCCTCACTGCACCCCCGGAATGATTGTGCCACAGCGGCCGCTTAAATGGCCTCGCCGGTGGACCGCCGCTGCTTACTACCTTCACAATAGCTGCTCCAGAGTTATGGCATTTCCTCCCATGGAGGGCTAGGATGGCCCCTTTCTGTTCTCTTTCTACTGGCAGGCAACGATGATAGACACAGACAATCAACAGACAGATTATAGATGATGGAAAGACAACAGGTGGATGATAGATGGAAAATAGCTAAATAATGGACAAATTAACAGATGGACAATAGATACATAGACAGAAGATGATGATAGATAGATAGATAGATAGATAGATAGATAGATAGATAGATAGAAGATGATAGGTAGAAAAACACACAACAACCCAGAAAATAGATAGATGATAGATGATAGATGATAGATAGATAGATAGATAGATAGATAGATAGATAGATGATAGATAGATAGATAGATAGATAGATAGATAGATAGATAGATAGATAGATAGATAGAAGATGATAGGTAGAAAAACACACAACAACTCAGAAAATAGATAGATGATAGATAGATAGCTAGATAGATAGATAGATAGATAGATAGATAGATAGATAGATAGATAGATAGAAGATGATAGGTAGAAAAACACACAACAACCCAGAAAATAGATAGATGATAGATAGATAGATAGATAGATAGATAGATAGATAGATAGATAGATAGATAGATAGATAGATTGTCATAGACAGAACGCCAGCAAGTAAAACAAAACTCAGTTTATTGAAGTTACAGAACTAAAAACGCCCGTAAGGAACAAAGAACAGGGCAAACACTTGACTTCAGTGTGCTAAATAACCAAAAAGCAGCTCAGTTTGAGCTTAAACAGTTCAAAGGGAAAAACCGGGTTAAACAGGAGTATAATCCGGATTAAATCAAAGAGCTTACTTCAGCTTGGCAAACAATGTAAACAAAAGAGAATCAACAGGAGTTGGAATGTAAACAAAAGACTGGCGGCAGATTCCTCTCTGCTACTCAGGAACAGCAGGGGAGTAAACCAGGCTTGTTTACTCCTTTGTATCCAGTAATGAATCACACCCGTCTTCAGGAAATTCCCCAGCAAGAGCCCAAGCGTCCGTCCAGATTACCTTGCCCAACGCAATTAGACATTGGTCCCAAACCCCATTTTATCACAGTTCAAGCTCATCATCGCTGTCAGCTGCCATCCCAATTCCAGACGCCCCAACATCATCATCCTCATCAGAGCGTAAGCACCTTCGACTACGCCCCACAGCATCCCCAGCTGTGGATCCCGCTCCATCCCTCCAACCAGTCCATGGGTCTGATCCTGCAACCCACCAATCACATCCCATGCTTTCATTGCCTGTTCCCTCAACACCCAAATCCTCCCTCACACGAGTCCATTCCATATCATCCTCCTCCGAGCTGGCCATCTCTTCCTCCAAACCCTGAGAAAAACCCTCAAATGAGTCCTCATCTGTCGGCTCTGCAAACAAATCCCGGAGCCGTTTCCTTTCACGCTCCTCGAGAGTGTCTGACTCTCGAGGAGTCTTACGATCCCTTCTTTCATTACCGGAGCCCGAAGGCTCAACCATAACATAGATAGATAGAAGATGATAGGTAGAAAAACACACAACAACCCAGAAAATAGATAGATAGATAGATAGATGATATAGATAGATAGATAGATAGATAGATAGATAGATAGATAGATAGATAGATAGATAATAGCTGTATAGATAGATAGCTGGAAAGCTGTAGAACAGGATAGCTGGATAGCAGGATAGATAATCAATTGATAGATCAATTGGTTGATTGATAGATATTGATAGATTGATAGATTGATAGATATTGATAGCTCAATTGGAAAGGTTTGTCTCAGACAAGAGACAAACCTTTCCAATGCTAATTAGGGTGATTAACTGAAACATTAATGCTAGCTTCCAACTGACAAAAGACTCTTATCACACCCTGGACTCTCCACAGATATATATTCTTTCCTTTCCTTGCCTAGTTTATCCATGCCTCACAAACTCTGAGGATACCTGCCATAGATGTGGGCGAAACGTCAGGAGAGAATACTTCTGGAACATGGCCACACAGCCCGAAAGACATACAACAACCCTGATTTATAAACAGATAGATAACCATAGATCTCTCCACCTCCTGTGTCTCACCTGGGAAGACTACGGCACGACATCTCAACCCACCAGAGTGCCTTAGCTTTCTCTAATGGCATCTTTCTTATTCAGATCATTCCAGGCTCCGATAAAGTAAATGCGAGCTCACCACTTTAAATCTTTCATAATGGAAAGAGGGGGAGAGAAGAACCAGGAGGCCATGCTGACAATTTGTGGTTGGAGTGAATATTCCACGGGTGTCTCCCAGCAATATTATATGACAAATTGAAAGCTAGCAAGCTGAAAATGTTCACCGCAGATGAGATATTAGTCTCCACCACCGACCTGGATGATGGAGGGATGGTGCCGATGGGAGAGGCAAGGGAGGAGAGAGGAGACGAGCAGAACATGGGAGACTTCATTGAGCCGACAAGTGATGGGGTTTCCCAACGGCCGCTCCGTCCATTTGGCAGAGTGCTTTCGATTAGCGTTTCACAGAGCTGAGTTTGGGTGGAAATCTCTGCCAGAGCCATTACTACAACATCAGCTTTGTCTCCTTAATGGTTTGATAAAAGGCAGGTGACAGAAAGACAGAGAGAGATAATCTTCTAGGCTTTTTAACTTGCACGGCCCTCTTTCATTAACAGCGTTAATTAGCCTATAATATACTATGCCGAAACATCAAATAGCAACATTTCAAAGGAGGAAACCAAGCCCAGCCTTGTTGAGAAATGTAATGTTCCATCATTAGCACAAAGTGGTTGCCCCATGTGCTTGTAAAGACCATTCAAACTTGTTGCCTCATCTACAAGGTGTATTCAAGGCCATTTTTAGAAATGGCAGCCGAGAAGGGTAGAAGAAGAAAGGGATCTACAGTATTTTAATAAGGGTGTGAGGGCCATAGTAGATTACTCAGAGTCCAAGTCACATAATGATAGAAGCATAAAATCCAAGAGTTGGAAGAGACCACAAGGTTATCCAGTCCAACTCCATTCTGCGATGTAGGAAAATACAATCCAAGCCCTCCCAACAAATGGTCTTTCAGCCTTTGCTTGAAAACCTCCAGAGAAGGAGGTTCTACTACACTCTCAGGCAGCATACTCCACTGCTGGGTAGCTCTTGCCATAAGGAAGTTCTTGCTAATGTATCGGTGGAGTCCCTTTTCCTGAAATTTTGAATCCATTGCTCCATTGTGTCCTGGTCTCTAAAGCAGCAGACAAAAAGCTTGCTTTCTCCTCAATGTGACATCCTTTCATGGCTATTGTGTCCCCTCTCAATCCTTTCTTCTCCAAGCTGAACACACCCAGGTCCTAAGTTGCTCCTCTTGGGCTTGTCTTCCAGACCTTGGGCCATTTTGTTTAGCCTTCTTCAACATCGTTCAGCTTATCAATATCTTTCCTGAAATGTAGTGCCCAAAACTGAACATGGTATTCCAGATGAGATCTAGCCAAGGAAGAATAGAATGGTACCCTAGATGCTAAATCCCTCTCGATGCAGCCTAGTCCATGACTTAGAAACCAACTCACAGAACTGGAGGCTGACAGTTCCAATATTGCTGGGTTTTCATCTGAAAACATTAATAGCTCAGTATCAATCTGGACAGGGGATTCAGCTGTGTGGAAGGGGCCCAAGTAATAGTCTTTACCCAACCTATGTGAAATGGAATAATCTCTTTTTCTTCCCTTTTCCTTTGTGTGAGATCTACCTCTCAGGGTGGTTGTTGAGAAGATGAAGTATGTAGAACAAGAGCTAAATATGGTGCTTTTGGCTCTTGGAGACAGGATAGAAATGTAACCACCAAAGATAAACATATTGAATCAGCCTCGATTTTGTCACTAATTTTCCCCCAACAAAGACTAATTCAAGATAGACTAATCAAATATAAAATTATTATAAAATTAATGAAGGAACGTTGGAACAGTTTAGCAAAATTCTACATTCTGCAAAATAAGTTTATCATACCAGTGAAAAGATGCATGCTTTGAAGACCTTCAGATGTTTTCAGCAAGATGTTTCATGATCTTTTGCTTACCAAATTAATACATTGCTCTATATCAGTGGTTCTCAACCTGGGTTCCCCAGATGTTTTTGGCCTATAACTCCTAGAAATCCCAGCCAGTTTACCAGTGGTTAGGATTTCTGGGAGCTTGTCACGACCCAGGCTGCAGAGCACCAATAACCATACACAGAGGCCAGAATCTATCTAATATCTTTATTGAAGGAATATATAAAGTTAATAAAAACAAGTGTAGAAAATAGTTCAGAATTAGACCTTTCAGGAAAGGTCAGAATTAGTCCAAAAAAGCAATGTCCAATAAGAAATATTAAGGTCCAAAGTTGTAATCCAATAACCGAAACACTCACTTTGCCAAGCAAAGTGAGGGGAGATGACAAGGTCCTTTAGTCCATGAAACTTGAGCGAGGCTAGGAAATAACTTGATACTTGAAACAAGGCTTGAACGTGGAACAAGGTAACTAAGAACAAGAACAAGGTCCGTGGAATAACTTGATAAATCCGTGGAACAAGGCAAGGATTGATCCTGGGAAACAAGGCAAAGTCCGTAGATAAACAAAGGCTGGGAAGCAAGGCGAAGGCTGGATAGCTAGGCAAGGCTTGAGCAGGAGCGAGGCTTGAATCGGAGCGCGCTGTCCAGACACAACTCGCTCCGTAGGCTGACGAATTGACTCCGCGAAGTTACTACGCGGGTAAAACACCTAAATAGAGTCTAGCTTTCCCGCCGAAGCAGTTCCCTGGGAATCAGAACCGAAAGCTAACTCTGAGACCAGATGTGAGACTCCCCAAAGATTCTCACGAGAAACAGTCTTAATTGGCCACATTCTTAGCTGCAATCCTTGCACTCCTGCGCGAAGCTGAATCCAAACTTCTCTGTTGTTTACAAAACTCCCGGCGCAAGAATACGGGAGAAGTAGGCTCTGGGCTTGTTTGACATACTTCTGGGAGACAACTTTCTTGCAGGTGCAAGGTTCCCAGATCTGCCTGGGAAAGATCTGGCTGAGAGGAATCCAGTTCAGACTGGGAAGGTAAAAAACCCAAGTTTTCATCTTCATCAGGAATTACAATGTCCTGAGCAGGACTACAAGGCCCATGGGTCATCACACTATCCCCCTCCTCAAGGCCCCTCCCAAACTGGGGCCCTCTCCCCGAGGCGCGAGGTCGTGGCTTGGCGGGATAGGTCTGATGAAAGCGACGGGTTAGATCAGGAGCATGGACTGTGGAGGCGTCTTCCCAAGAGCGTTCCTCAGGGCCAAAACCCACCCAGTCAATGAGATATTGTAGGCGGCGGCGGTGAAAGCGAGAATCCAAAATGTCCTCAACCTCGAACTCCTCCTCCCCATTCATCAAAACAGGAGGGGGGGCCGGTTGGTCTGTATCAGGACGCACACCATCCGCCGGAAGGAGCAGGGAACGGTGAAACACTGGGTGAATGCGCATTGAACGCGGAAGTTGGAGTTTGAAAGTCACGGGGTTTAATTGCGCCACCACTGGATAGGGACCAATGAAACGGGCATCTAACTTCCGGCAAGGGCGGTGGGAGGGCAGAAAGCGAGTGGACAGGAAAACCCGATCTCCTACCTTGATTTCGGGGCCCGGCTGGCGATGTTTGTCAGCGTGGCGTTTATAGTCCTCCTTGGCTTGATCCAGTTGCTGGAGCAAAAGTTGTTGCACCGCTGTGAGTTCCTGCAGCCAATCCTCTGCTGCGGGAACCTCTGAAGTTTCAATGACAGGGGGGAAGAAACGTGGATGGAAGCCGTAGTTTGCAAAGAACGGCGTTTCTTTTGTAGAAGCTTGAACTCCATTGTTGTAGGCAAACTCAGACAGTGGTAACAGAGAAGCCCAATTGTCCTGTTGATAGTTTACATAACAGCGAAGATACTGCTCCAAAGTGGCATTGGTGCGCTCCGTTTGCCCATCTGTTTGGGGATGATGAGCTGAAGATAAGCGAGAGTCTATGCCCAATAGTTTTTGTAGTGCCTTCCAAAAACGAGAGGTGAATTGAGATCCACGGTCTGTGACTAAACTCTTGGGCAATCCATGTAGTCTGAAAACATGTTGAAGAAATAGATCCGCAGTTTCCTTGGCCGTGGGGAGGCCTTCGCAGGGAATGAAATGGGCTAACTTGGTGAATAGGTCCACCACCACTAAGATCGTGGTGAATCCACAGGAAGGTGGTAGGTCAGTGATGAAATCCGCGGAAATTATTTCCCATGGGCGAGATGGGGTAGGAAGGGGGTGTAAAAGCCCTGAGGGCTTCTCCCTTCGTATCTTGGAGCGCTGGCATACTGGGCAGGTGTTGACATATTTTTCCACATCCTTGCGGATCTTGGGCCACCAAAAATCCCTTAGGATCAAATGCATAGTTTTAAATAGTCCGAAGTGTCCTGCTGGTTTGCAGTCATGACACAGACGAAGCGCTTTTTCCCTGCCCGGTCCGGGTGGGATATAAACATGATTTCTATAGCAGAGCAGCCCATCTTTAAGCGAAAAGGGAAAATGCAGACCTTGGCGAAGTTGGTCCTGCGCCCAGGCATCTGCTTGCTGACTAGCCCTGATTTCTTGAGCACAGATGGGTCCTGGAGTAGGGGAAGTTGAACCAATGGGAATGGATTTGGTGTTCCCCACCGTGAGCGTGGCAAAGTTCTCAGGTTGTAGCAGTTGGGATTCAAAGGTCTCCTTGCGTCCTGCAGCGTATTCCGGTTTACGTGACAGGGCGTCTGCTTGCTTGGTTTGGGCTGGGGTCACATAATGGATCTGGAAGTTGAAACGTTCAAAGAATAAAGCCCAACGTTGCTGCCTCTGATTTAGTTTGCGGGCAGTTCTTAGATGTTCTAGATTACGATGATCAGTGTGGACTTCAATGGGAAATTTGGCCCCTTCTAGCCAATGTCTCCAAGTTTCAAAGGCTGCCTTTATGGCCAGTAGTTCTTTTTCCCAAATGGTGTAATTCCTCTCTGGTGTGGTTAGTTGACGAGAATAAAAGGCACAGGGGTGGAGGTGATCTCCCACCGGTTGTAAGAGTACAGCCCCAATTGCCACATCAGAGGCGTCCGCTTGCACCACAAAAGGGGTTCCAGGATTTGGGTGCTGTAGAATTGGCTGGGAGGTGAATAGTTTCTTTAGTTGCTGGAACCCTTTCTCTGCTTGATCAGTCCAGCGGAAAGGCTGCTTTCCACGGATGCAGCTAGTGATGGGGTCGGACCAGCGGGCAAAATCTGGAATGAACTTGCGGTAGTAGTTCGCGAACCCCAAGAAACGCTGCACCTCTTTCTTGTTAGTTGGCGCCCGCCATTCCAATACTGCTGAAACTTTGGCTGGATCCATGGAAAGCCCTAGAGGCGAGATGCGGTAACCAAGGAAATCTACCTCTTGTAGATCAAAAGCGCATTTTTCCAGCTTGGCATAAAGTCCATGATCCCGCAATCGTTGTAACACCATTTTGACGTGGTTCTCATGTTCTGATTGTGATCTGGAAAACACCAAAAAATCGTCCAGGTAGATTATCAAGAACCTGTCTAGATAGTCCTGAAAAATGTCATTGACAAAATGCTGGAACGTTGCGGGGGCTCCGCATAAACCGAAATTCATAACTCGGGACTCAAATAATCCGAATTTGGTCTGGAAGGCGGTCTTCCACTCGTCCCCTTCCCTGATGCGAACTAAGTTGTAAGCCCCCCGAAGATCCAGCTTGGTGTAAACCTTGGCTCCTCGAAGCCGATCCAGTAGATCCGAGATTAAGGGCAGGGGATAGCTGTTCCGCTTGGTGATATTGTTCAATGCTCTGTAGTCCACCACCAAGCGTAGTTCCCCTGACTTCTTCTTCACAAACATCACTGGGGAGGCGGCTGGGGATTGAGAGGGTCTGATGAATCCCTTGCGAAGGTTTGTCTCTAGGAATTCCCTGAGAGCTTCTTGCTCTGGTTCAGTCAGGGAGTAGAGATGCCCTCGCGGGATCGGGGCCCCCTCCACCAAGTCAATGGCACAGTCATAAGGTCTATGTGGGGGTAATTTTTCGGCTTCTTTCTCATTGAATACATCCCAATACTCGGAGTACTTCTTTGGCAAGGTGATGATGGGCTCGGTGTCTGTGGCATGGCATACCTTGGCTACGAGGCAATGATTTTGGCAATACGGTGAAGCAAACTGCAGTTCTCTGTTGGACCAGGAGATGTTAGGGTCGTGGAGAGTCAGCCATGGAATTCCCAAAATCACAGGGAAATGGGGGACCTCGGTAACAAAGAAGGAAATCTCTTCCATATGTTCCCTTATCCACATCCTGGTGGGTTCCGACCACTGACTTACGGGGCCCGTCTTGAGGGGACGGCCGTCTATGGCTTGCACCACACGGGCATTCTTGAAATCATGATATTGTAATCCCAGAGAGTCGGCATACTCTCTATCGATGAAATTGTTGGTAGCTCCAGAGTCTATCATGGCGTGGATCATGACGGGTCCCCTTTTTGCTGACCATAATGTGACCACGAGAAGGAACAGGACCCCGGTTGGCGGCTCTTGGATGGATTTTTTGACCGGGTTGGCGAGCCTCTCTACACCCGGTCGTTGGCTTCCCCCGCCGGCTGTGTGCCAGTCGGCTCAGACGCCTTCGTCTCCGTGGAGGACGCCGCCGCAAGACGGGCGGCAGGCTTCCCTTTGGCTGGGCACTCTCTGGCGAAGTGGCCCCCGTTCCCGCAGTACCAGCAGAGGTTTAAGCGTTGACGACGGGCCTTCTCGGCGGCATCTAGTCTGGGACGCACATTGCCCAACTGCATCGGCACCTCCTCGCCTCCTCTGGGGTATGGGGTTGGCGGTGGGGGTCTCCACACCGGACGTGGCTGAACGCTGGCGGGAGCGGGGGGTTTTGCCCCGGCTCTACTGCCCTGGCCTCGAACCCACTGTTTCCTGTTGGCAATCATGACTTCAGCCCGTAAACATTGATCAATGAGTGCCTCGAGGGTCTGGGGAGGATCCACCTTGGAGATTTCTTCCAGCATTTCAATGTTGAGACCCTCCCGGAATTGTCCCCTGAGGGCTACATCGTTCCAGCCGGTGTTGTGGGCCAGCACTCGGAACTCGGCTATATACTGAGACATAGGTCTGTCTCCTTGGAAAAGGCGACGGAGTTTGTGACCGGCTGCCTCCAAATTGTCCTCGATTCCCCAAGTCTCCTTGAGGTGGTCCAAGAAGTGTTGCGCTGATCTTAGGTGTGGAGAGACTTGGTCGAACAGTGCCGTCGCCCAGCTGGCCGCTGGCCCGTCTAGAAGACTGTAAACCCATGCCACTTTGATGTCTTCTTGGGGAAATTCGGCAGCACGGGCCTCCAGATAAGCTTGACATTGGCGACGGAAGACATGAACCTTAGAAGCTTCTCCAGTAAACTTGGTTGGTAACGCCATGGCCGGAAGACGAACTCCGCGTTCCTTCAAACCCCTTATTTCTCCATCCTGTGCATTGAGCTTATCACGGATTCGGTCCACCTCTTCCTTGTCGATGGTGTAGGTAATCGGCTGGCCGCTCGGCCCAGGTACGACTCCGGTAGACATTCTGGCCGAGGTTAATTGGTGCTTAGGGTGGCGGAGTCAAACTGTCACGACCCAGGCTGCAGAGCACCAATAACCATACACAGAGGCCAGAATCTATCTAATATCTTTATTGAAGGAATATATAAAGTTAATAAAAACAAGTGTAGAAAATAGTTCAGAATTAGACCTTTCAGGAAAGGTCAGAATTAGTCCAAAAAAGCAATGTCCAATAAGAAATATTAAGGTCCAAAGTTGTAATCCAATAACCGAAACACTCACTTTGCCAAGCAAAGTGAGGGGAGATGACAAGGTCCTTTAGTCCATGAAACTTGAGCGAGGCTAGGAAATAACTTGATACTTGAAACAAGGCTTGAACGTGGAACAAGGTAACTAAGAACAAGAACAAGGTCCGTGGAATAACTTGATAAATCCGTGGAACAAGGCAAGGATTGATCCTGGGAAACAAGGCAAAGTCCGTAGATAAACAAAGGCTGGGAAGCAAGGCGAAGGCTGGATAGCTAGGCAAGGCTTGAGCAGGAGCGAGGCTTGAATCGGAGCGCGCTGTCCAGACACAACTCGCTCCGTAGGCTGACGAATTGACTCCGCGAAGTTACTACGCGGGTAAAACACCTAAATAGAGTCTAGCTTTCCCGCCGAAGCAGTTCCCTGGGAATCAGAACCGAAAGCTAACTCTGAGACCAGATGTGAGACTCCCCAAAGATTCTCACGAGAAACAGTCTTAATTGGCCACATTCTTAGCTGCAATCCTTGCACTCCTGCGCGAAGCTGAATCCAAACTTCTCTGTTGTTTACAAAACTCCCGGCGCAAGAATACGGGAGAAGTAGGCTCTGGGCTTGTTTGACATACTTCTGGGAGACAACTTTCTTGCAGGTGCAAGGTTCCCAGATCTGCCTGGGAAAGATCTGGCTGAGAGGAATCCAGTTCAGACTGGGAAGGTAAAAAACCCAAGTTTTCATCTTCATCAGGAATTACAATGTCCTGAGCAGGACTACAAGGCCCATGGGTCATCACAGAGCTGAAGGCCAAAAACATTTGGGTACTCCAGGTTGAGAACCATTGCTCAATATTATGGATGCTTTGGCCAACATAGTTTCCTTCATTTTTTATACTATACTTCAAGTCAGACCGTTAATCCACCCAGTCTTTATTGTTTAAAGTCTTCTAACATTCCAATGGGTTAAACTCGTAACTATAATTGATAATGCAAGGAGAGAAAAAACCCTTATATCATCTAATAGTAAATGTTTTTTGCTGTTGGATTATTCATAACATATCAAATAATTCTCTTTTCATATGGTTGATCAGTTCTCTCTCCTAAAGTTGGCTGAACATCCAGTAGGTTCATCATTTTGCTGTCCAAATTGTAGCAAAACCATGGGCTACACTAGAGTTCCCTGCAAACTCTGGAGTTAAAGCTAGAAAACTTGGGACACTCACCAAAGGTTAGGCTGGATCCACACTACCATATGATTTACTACCTCATCACACTAGAGTTTGGATCCACTTTAAACCCACTTTAAAGAGGGGCCTTTAAACAGCTCAGCCAGACAGATCCTGGGCTTCACCAAACTACAAAACACAGAATTCTACAGGAGGCAAAAACCGGATTTAAAGTGGATAAACACTCAAGTGTGATGAGGCCCTACCGCGCATTACTCTGACAGTTTCTGAATCCAGATTATCTGCTTTGAACTAGATTATATGAGTATACACTGCCATACAATTCAATTCAAAGCAGATCACACTATGTAACAAAATTTGAAACATTTTCTGATTCTGGGTTGAAAGTGTTATTTCTTGTTTAATTGTATGATACTTACTTTGAAAGTACTGTAGTTACCTTGTTTTAGTGACTACAGTGTTCCTTCACTACTTCGCAGTTCACTTTTTGCAGATTCGCTGTTTTTCAGTTTTTCAATAAACTCTAAAAGATTATAAAAAATTACAATTTACAGCCTAAGGAAGGAAGGAAGGAAAAGCCGAAGGGAGAGAAAAGGAGCCCAAGCGACAACGGGGGGAGAAGGAGGTGATTTATCAACACACGATTGGTTGATAAAGACTTAAAATAGTGTATTACTACTTTAAAAAAAAGTATAAGTATTAAAATAAATATAGTGTCTCTACTTCGCGGATTTTCACTTATTGTGGGTGGCCCTGGAACCTAACCCCAGCGATAAGTGAGGGAACACTGTACTACAAACTATGTTGAATTGGTTGAGACTCAATCAGATATTCATCAAATAACTATAGCAAAATGTGCTATAGCAGGATGTCTGGCAAAAAATAAAGTTTTGGCAGTTTAATAAGCTTCTTCCATGCTTCTATTATAGAATCCTAAAGTTGGAAGAGACCTCATGGGCCATCCAGTCCAACCCCTTTCTGCCAAGAAGCAGGAAAATCACATTCAAAGCACCCTCAACAGATAACCATCCAGCCTCTATTTAAAAGCCTCCTAAGAAGGAGCCTCCACCACACTCCGGGGCAGAGAGTTCCACTGCTGAACAGCTTTCACAGTTAGAAAGTTCTTCCTAATGTTCAGGTGGAATCTCCTGTCCTGTAGTTTGAAGCCATTGTTCCATTGCGTCCTAGTCTCCAGGACAGCAGAAAACAAGCTTGCTCCCTCCTCTCTGTGACTTCCCTTCACATCTTTATACACAGCCATCATGTCTCTTCTCAGCCTTCTCTTCTGCAGGCTGAACATGCCCAAATAGAATAAATTAGGAAATGACATTTATAACCCAGGAGAAAAAAATCATGTGTCATAGTGTAATCTGGCTTCAGAAACTAGATTATAGAGTAGTATAGATGGGGCCTTACTGTATGTCATGAAGACAGATAGCCTTGGAGTCATGATAAGTCAATTTTTCCTGCTCATGTAGACTCATCCCAATTGGTCCAGCATTTGGATAGGGTTGTAGTATAGGATGTAAATTAGTATTTCAGATGAGCTTATAATTTTATGGTTTTTAACCAAGTATTTAGCTGGGTCCTCACCAACCTATGACTCTGTCAGAGTAATTTGCAGTGCAGCAGCAGTTGGATGGAATCAGTGGAATGCAGAATGAAGAGACATCAGAGACGGTGTTAAAACTATATACAAAGTTTTACTGTCTTCAGCAATAAACAAGACAAACAGACTTGAAGACAATGGACACAGGACTTGACTCTCAGCAGACAGCACTCGACTCAGAACTGAACTGAACTGAACTGATGCAATCAGCAATGCACACACACTTGTGTCTGGACACTCCCCAGTTCCAGCCACACATCAAGGACATCACAGCTTCTTCGTAATTAACTCTTTCCAGACTATGTTACACTCTGGATGATGCAATCAGTATGCAATACAGACAAGACACAAATTTCATTTAAACACTACCAATACACAAATCCCACATTAACAGACTCCCAGGATTCCTTGGCATTGAGCCATAGAAATTAAAGAGGTGTCAAATTGCATTAATTCTACTGTGAAGACGTACACCAAGTCTTCATCTCTGAGATATCGGAAGCTATGCAGAATTAATGCAGTTTGATCCCACTTTGACTGCCATGCTATGGAGTCCCGGGGACCATAGTTTGGTGATGTTAGCAGTGAAGGCATAAATCCTTCTAAAATAGGCATGGGCAAACTTTGGCCCTCCGGGTGTTTTGGACTTCAACTCCCACCATTCCTGGCCTCAGGCCAGGAATGGTGGGAGTTGAAGTCCAAAACACCCGGAGGGCCAAAGTTTGCCCATGCCTGTTCTAAAATGACAACTCTGTATGTGTCTATATTCCTGTAAAGTAACTTTCCTAAGCATCATTCTGGGGGCCTATAGGCAACATTAGAGCCTGGAAATCCTCATAAAGGAAAGCTAGAAACAGAGAACAGGATCTTAAGGGGAATAATTCGTCAGAAAAAAAGTGTTAGAGGGCTTTATAAAAAATAATCCTGTTTTGAGAATAATACAACAAGGCAGGCAACAAAAGAGATCGACAGTCCAGAGCCTCCGGGATCCGTTCCCATTGACTACGTGCTTGTTAAAGGGGGAAACGTTATCGGCTGCGGTATTATTTCAGCAAATTTTAAAAAAGCCAACGGAAACTTCAATATTGGAATTTGAAACTGAGACGAGGAAACAAAACGAAGCAAGAAAAACAAAACACACAAACCCCCCAAGAAACAGAAAACAAAAGAGGCAGCAAAAATAATGACCTGGCAATGAGTCAACATGCAAACACGATCCCAGTTCACCTCTCCTGAGTCAGAGTTTTGGGAAAGGATGAGATGGAGCTTTGTATTCCGAGTATCCGTTGGAACATTGACTGGGATGGCCTCAGCTTGAACTCAAAGCTTATTTATTTAGGCCCGAACATCCACTGCTTTGTAAAGGTAGGCAGTTTGAATCCAGGGAGCAGAGTGAGCTCCCACTGATAGCCCCAGCTTCTGCCAAACTAGCAGTTCGAAAACATGCAAATGTGAGTAGATGAATAGGTACCGCTCTGGTGGGAAGGTAACGGCACTCCATGCAGTCATGCCAGCCACATGACCTTGGAGATGTCTATGGACAACGCCGGCTCTTCGGCTTAGAAATGGAGATGAGCACCAACCCCCAGAGTCAGACACAACTGGACTTAACGTCAGGGGAAAACCTTTACCTTTACCTTACAGGGAATACATTCTGGAACATCATGTGAATACATTGAAACCATGAATAATAATGAATCCTATTGACAGCATGAAATATCATTGGAGGACCTATAAAAGGTCTAGAGATGATATATTTTGTCGCTTTTTAAAAATCGTATCAGAAGTGACTTGATAACATTCTGCAAGTCGCTTCTTGTGTGAGAGAATCGGCCATCTACAGAGATGTTTCTGCTTTCCTGCTTCTTAGCGGGGGGTTGGACTGGATGGCCCATGAGGTCTCTTCCAACTCTACTATTCTATGATTCTATGATTCTATGATTCTATGTTGCCTAGGGGATGCCCAGATGTTTTAGCTGGGAGGCTTCTCTCATGTCCTCACAAGCTAGAGCTGACAGACGGGAGCTCACCCCATCTCGTAGCTTCGAACCAGCAAGCTTCAGCTCAGCAGTTCAGGTGGCACAAGGGTTTTACCCATTGCACAATCATGGCTGGGGATACGTGAAAAAACAGATGCCGATTCCGTTAACATAAACCAGAAATGGAATGGGGAAGGGAAAAGAGTAATACAAATTTGTGGTTCTTTCCCTTTCCTTTTGAATTGTAAATCTTATAAGAACCAACTGGAAATACTTCAAGAAATGTCTATTACATTTATTATTTTACTCTAATTATTATTGCATTTATTATTTGACTGTATTTGTTAGTCTTATTACATTTATTATTTTACTCTATTATTATTAAAAGGATACATAAGCACATTTACATTGAAGAAGATGAGAATGATGATTTAATCAAAGTTGGAAAGCCTTATCTTAAATTACAGTTTTATGTAAATATTCAAAAACATTTTACCTTCTGAATCCTCAATTAGTGTAATTTTATTGGTATCTATTTTTATTTCTGGAATTTACCACTCTCGGCTTATACTGGAGTCAATGTTTTCCCAGTTTTTTGTGGTAAAATTAGGTGCCTTGGCTTATATTCGGGTCGGCTTATACTCGAGTATATACGGTAGTAAAAGAACAGTTAACATTGCTCTAGAACTAAACTTTTAAGAGTAATCCCTGTGCCTTGCCAAGAGAGATTCCCAGGGATCTTCCGTCTATTTCTTATTCTGCATTTGCTGCAGGCAGAGATTCAAAGTAAAACATCTCAACCAATGCAGCAAACCTTCAGCCTGCCCTTAACACAAATGGGCAACAGCAGAAATATTCCCCGGAGTTGCCTTTTTCCCTGGGTTGCTTCCTCTCCAGCTTGAAAAGCACAACAAGGAGTATCTGTCTCTACTTTTCACCTCTTATGGGGAAATCTTACATTAATATCAGTCTCCCCAATATCACCTTTTCTCTCTCTCTCTCTCTTCCTTTCCTTTTCTTTTTGGTGCAATGCAGTCTTTGTTGCTCAAGCTGTTTAGCTCAATGAAATCTTAAGGATACTTAATGGGAAGTAAAAAGACAGCAAAGGAGATAAAGGAACCAAAGGTTTAAAGGGGGGGGCAGACTCCTGCACCTTTAATAATAAGTAGCTTAGGGTACCCAGCATTGCCTGAGTATACATTTCTAATGAGACCATTCATAAAATTGTAAAATTAACAAAGGATATTTCTAATAAATAGCATTCGAAAGTGCATCCCCGGGCAGTGTAGGGCACATAAGCTAGTTATTGGTTGCCTTGCATGAATCAAATTCAACCTCAGAGAAAGGTACACACAATCCCCCTTTTAAATTAATTTTTAAATTGTTGCCTTGAGCAAGTCATGCTCTATTGACTTTGAGCCACACTCTCTCAGTTTCAGTAGATGTTCTGACACTATATTTTAATAATACGTATTTATTAATACATTGATTGCTTCCTTGACAGGTGAAGAAGTTCTTGCTATGGCCTCCAAGGTTGTGTTTGTTTGCCTCATGCTGGGCCATTTCATGATACAGAAGTGCAAACACACACACACAAACATATATCTCTTCCAAAATATAAATCTCCATTAAATTGCTTATTTCCCTATGGGGTGGATGGCCCAATCGTGAGCTTCAGGGCTGCATTGTAGGTATCATGATGCAGCCACTTTGTTTACCAATAATTAATCTTTTCTATCTTTTTTTGGCTCCTGATAGACCTCACGCTGAAGATTTTCTAGAGGATGCTATTTCATCTACCAGCAGCGAATCCTTTCTGTCTATATACTGCCCTCAAGTGGTTGCACCTGAGTACTGTATACATATATTTTTTTAACTTTTGGCGGCCCTCATCCCAAAATGAGTTTTTTTCTTCTTAGTTCAAACCTTTCAATTATTTTAAGTTGGATAGTGAAGGGTCTGTGTGCCATGTTTCGACCAAATCCACCAAGCCATAGAGAAGCTTTGGCGGTACAAACAAAGGAACAAACATAAATAAATAGTTTGACTTCAATACAGAGAGATAGATAAATATCAAATAGAGAATTCCCCTGGGTGTAGATTATCAGGTAGTTTATACCTACTGAAATTCTCTTTTTGAAAAGATGAATAAAGATGTAACAAACCTATTTTGCATTTGGTCATGTCACCTTTGTGCTGGACTATATGAAATATAGCAATGGGTCCTTCCAAGCTGAACAATTGATTGGCAATGTCAGAAGGTTAACAACCACCACAACAAACCACAATCCTGTTCCTCTGTAGAAATGCTTAGATGATGATGATGGCGATGCATTTTTTTTGTTATTCACCTCTCTTCAAGGTGGGATATAATACAGTTTAAATACAGAGGTAAGACATAAAGCCATTACCTTTAAGCTGTGCTTAATTCATCACAGGCTCAGTACTTTATCACACAAAGCATACAGAATAATAAACCAGGAGAAAATTATCACATGAAACTCCCATTCCAGAGCAGTCATGCAATTAGAGGTGCAAACTTGAATGTCACAGAATGGCAACTTCGTGCAATAAAGTTCTATGGGACCGTCATCTCTGATATTGCACCTCTTCGTTGTTGCGCAACGGTGACTATTAGCTGATCTGTGATCATGTGGCCATAATTCCTGTTGTGGATGTAACTTCACCCTCCTGCATTCCCACTATTATTTATTGTATTAATTATTTTCTGAATTTTTAAAGCCACTTTGCAATTGTGCCTTTTTGTATTGCTCCTAAGTGTCGGCTCTTCGGCTTAGAAATGGAGATGAGCACCAACCCCCAGAGTCAGACATGACTGGACTTAACGTCAGGGGAAACCTTTACCTTTACCTAAGTGTCTGATCCCCAGTAGCGAAGTGTGTTAAAGCGCTGAGCTGCTGAACTTGTAGACCGAAAGGTCCCAGGTTCAAATCCCAGGAACGGAGTGAGCGCCCACTGTTGTTCCAGCTTCTGCCAACCTAGCAGTTCGAAAACATGCCAATGTGAGTAGATCAATAGGTACCGCTCCGGCAGGAAGGTAACGGTGCTCCATGCAGTCATGCCGGCCACATGACCTTGGAGGTGACTACGGACAATGCCGGCTCTTCTTAGAAATGGAGATGAGCACCAACCCCCAGTCAGACATGACTGGACTTAACGTCAGGGGAAACCTTTACCTTTACCTAAGTGTCTATCACTGCCTTCATTGGCCCACTTGATTCACCAAGAAAAACTTGGTCAGGGTTGCAGACTTGTTCCTGGAACATGTACACGAGTCTGTGGTTGTTTCTGTTAGGATTTTCTGGGTGTTAGGGAAAACTACCCCCAAAACAGCAGAGCATCCAAAATATGCAAAAACAGGAGCATTGAGCATTCAGCTCACAACAAGCAGAGTGTTAAGTGGCTGTAAAAAAATTTAGAGCTTAGGAGGCAAAGATCCAGAGTTCTGTCTTTTCAATTACATAAGGTTTATTTACAAAAATAATATCTACATTGGGTTGTTGTATGTTTTCCGGGCTGTATGGGCATGTTCCAGAAACATTCTCTCCTGACGTTTCGCCCACATCTATGGCAGGCATCCTCAGAGGTTGTGAGATATGGAGAAACTAAGCAAGGAAAGTTTATATATCTCTGATATATCACATCACATGTATATATAAACCTCCTTGCTTAGTTTCTCCATACCTCACTACCTCTGAGGATGCCTGCCATAGATGTGGGCGAAATGTCAGGAGGGAATACTTCTGAAACATGGCCATACAGCCCAGAAAACATGCAACAACCCTGTGATCCCAGCCATGAAAGCCTTCGACAACAGTTTGTCCATACTGAAGAGGTAGATAACATATAGATAAGCATATGCAGTATGACACCCCTATTCATAGACCCTGCATCCAAATATGTGTTCTCTTCCAATTCCTGAACCTACTTATACTTCCATGGTAGATTCAGGAATATATTTTCCATGGATAAGAAGGCCATGTGGTATATGCATACATATGTGTTTCATGTTAAATATAACAATGCAAAGTCTTGATAGCTGAACAATTCCCGCTCTCCCCTCTTCACATGGCATGCAAGCTCCCAAGAGCTCAAAATGACATTGACTTGAGTGGGAGTCAGTCGAAAGGTGCTTGCACTGTAACTCAATGGCACATTTGTGTTTATGTCTCTGAACAACATTTGTGTTCTTTTTTATGCTCTGCTGAGGCAATTAATTCCTGCAGGGAGCAGGACAAATTAATAGAGAATGCCAGCAACTGAAAAACAATGGAGGAGAATGAAAAAGGAAAGGAAAAGCCAAGTGAGAAGGGGTCAGCAGCACACCCTGGAAAGAAACCTGGTCCTTGGTGAAGCAGTGAAGTTTTAGCATCCACACCGTTCATGATCTTCAGTTTCTAAAGGTGTATCTGCACTGTAGAATTAATGCAGTATGACACCACTTTAATTGCAATTGCTCAATGCTGTAGAATCTTGGGATATGTTGCTTTACGAGATCTTTAGCCTTTTTTGCCCAAGAGTGCTGGTGTCGCACCCCAGACCTAAAGCCACCTATGACCAGAGCATGACACAAGAGTCCAGAGTAAAAGCAAACAGTTTATTGTAAAAAAACAAAAAACAAAAGATATATAGTAAAAAAAATAGGGATAAGGAAATAAGGCGTAGAATCCAAAAAATCAGCAATCCATTGTCTCTTGTAAATCCAAAAGCAAGACAGTTCAAGAATAGTCCCAAAATCCAAAAAAGCTCAAAGTCCATAAGCAAAACTTGAACAAGGATACAGAACAAGAACATGGAAAAACTCCCAGAAAACCTGAATCCCAAAACCAAAACAAGATCTAGGGAACCCAGGCCTGGCTGTAACTTGAAAGCCACGTTGCCTGAACTGAAAAGCAGAGTGCCAATTAGCTCCCAATAAACAGACATGAAAGCATTATGTCTGCCCTGGAATTTCTGCTTCCCACAAAACCATGTTGATCTACGAAGTTGGGTATCTTCTCGAATCTGCAGGTGAGCCTCCTGACTTAAGTCAATGTCACCATGAAAATTTCTCACCAATTCGTCTTCACTAGACTCCTTATCTGGAGAGGATGATTCCAACTCTTGTGATTGGCCTTGAAGGCCTTGAGGTTCAGAGGCAATTACATTCTCAGGCCCTGCATCTGTGCCTGTCTCTCTGTCTAAAATAGTTTCACTTTCTGGCTCTGTATCAGAATGAATCCTAGGAAAGCCCACAATCCCGTCTGACTCTAAGTCATCAGTGAAGCCATCAGCCTCTGGCTGATGGGCTACAACAGCTGATGCCTCACAAAACTGCAACTCCAGAGCATTGAGCCATGGCAATCAAAGTGGGATGAAACTGAACCAATTCTACAGTGTAGATGGATTAATTAGGTTTCATTATATTTACACCTTCATTCCAGTACAGGAACAAGGGTAAGATTTGTGTGTTCCAGACATTGTAAGACGACAACTCCCAGAAACCCTAGCCAGCATATCCCTTCGTAAGAAATTCTACACTTTGCTGACCAATATCTGGGGGGAATCAAATTATTACCATCAATTTCTTCAAGCCAGAATAAGAATTGGGTCAACCATAAAGCAGATGTGGTCCATTGGCTTTGCACAGTTGTTCTCCCTTGTCCTATCATGCAGCATCCAGATACCAATGGATTGCAGCTTCCCATTTTGTCCAGCTCATGTTCCCAGTACTAAGGAAAACTGGGAGCTGCAGTCCAACAACACATAGCACATAGGGCTGGGCTGTGGCACAGCTGGCTAGTAACCAGCTGCAATAAATCACTACTGACCGAGAGGTCATGAGTTCGAAGCCCAGGTCAGGTTAAGCCCCCAACCATTAAATAGCCCGGCTTGCTGTTGACCTATTCAGCCCCGAAAGACAGTTGCATCTGTCAAGTAGGGGAATTTAGGTACGCTTTATGCAGGAGGCTAATTTAACTAATTTACAACCATAAAAACTGCCAGCAAAACACCAGGAAAGGAATGAGGAAGTACAGCCACTAGTAGACAGTGAAGCAACAGCTCCCCCTGTGGCCGGAATCGTGAAGCTGGGAAAAAAATGTTAAATGCCTCTATGTCTGTCTATATATGTTGTTTGTCTGTTGGCATTGAATGTTTGCCATATATGTGTTCATTGTAATCCGCCCTGAGTCCCCTTCGGGGTGAGAAGGACGGAATATAAATACTGTAAATAAATACTGTAAATAAATAGCACAATTTCTACCCACAGAAGTATTGAATGGCTTTCGTGTTTGGGTGATGGTGTGTTCTCTCTAATTGTTAAAGAAGCTCTCCACAGTGATGAAACCAATCCAATCCAATGCTTGGATTGAATTGGTTTCCATTGCTATCTGGAAATGCATCGATTGTGCTGTGTTTGAATGAGGGAGAGACAGAGTTCTTTAAGCACCTGGTTCATCAACTGAATTTATTATAAAGCAGCAACCAGAGCTTTGGTAATCTCAAATACAGAAGTTTAGTAACATGAAGAGTTGGTTAAAAGTTTAGAAGATGAATGGATTAATTGCAACCTTTGACAGCGTTTTTCCATCCCTGGGCTAAGCATTACCATCAGTTAGAAAAGACAAGTAGAATATCGCATCTATGCCTTGTTCTATGAAGAAAAGTCATCTGGATCGACAATTGATCCTTAATTCAGTGCAAATGATAAGCCAGTGCACATTTGGAAAACATTGTGGGGCACATGTAGGTCCAGAATCCGCCTAGGGATATGCACATCCAAAAGTCACACTATACATATGTGGGGCTGACTATAGTGTTGCCCAGTTTTCAGAATAAACAATAAGGGAAAGATGTGACACGCAGAGCCAATAGTCGATTCAGAAATGTGACATCTACCTTCATGCCAAACAAAAGTATTTATTTTGGTGAGCTTAGCCATGTCTTTCTCTGCAAAATTGAGCATATTGTCCACATTGATAAATTACATGGTGCATATATTTCAGTCTTCATGAAAGGCACACTCCGATAAACCAGAATGCTTGATATCTCTTTCCATCAAAATACTTTCCAGTCCCCAAATAAAGGGGATCCTTTATAATAAGACTCTTCTAGCCCTATACGGAACATGGGAGATTTCATCTATACACATAATAAAAGTGTAAATATGTATATGTGCATGTGTCTGGGGTGTCCACTTACACAGACAGGTTCCCACCTCTACAAATAGCTATAACTCCCACTTACTCAGGAAGCACCAAAGGCCCTCTCTCCAATGACACTGCAGGTTATAGCGAGCACCGTGAACATATCCAAGAGCCCTGCCAGTGTCCTCCACAAACACCATACTGCTCACCACCCACTTGAAGGCTTTAATACGGGACAATTTTATCCTAGCTTGTCTGTTTTTCCTCCACCACAGACATCCCAGTGTTTCTTACTCTCTCCATTGGTGTGGAATTTGCATGACCCCGCCCACTGCCTCTCCCTTAACCCTTTCCTATTCTTTTCTATGGCATACAGAGGAATCAATCAGGAAATTTGCATGACCCCACCCACTGCCTCTCCCTTAACCCTTTCCTATTCTTTTCTATGACATACAGAGGAATCAATCAGGAAATTTGCACGACCCTGCCCACTGCTTCTCCCTTAACCCTTTCCTATACATTTCTATGGCACACAGCAAACAGAGAAATTATCAGCAACTCAACATACTAGAGAAGTTTGGAGAGAATTCACAATGATTTATAGGAGTTATAGGGACTGGGATGTATAGTTCATCTGCAATCTAAGAGCACTTTGAACTCCACCAATGATGGACCTGGAACTACCTTGGCACACAGAACCCCCATGACCAACAGAAAATACTGGCCGTCTTTGGAGGGATTTATTGGAGTTGTAGTTCACCTACCTCCAGAGTGCACTATGAACCCAAACAATAATGGATCTCCGGGCTGTATGGCCATGTTTCAGAAGTATTCTCTCCTGACGTTTCACCCACATCTATGGCAGGCATCCTCCAATGCTAATTAAGGTGATTAACTGCAACATTCACACTGGCTTTCCAACTGACAAAGAGTTCTTCTCACACCCTGGACTTTCCACAGATATATATAAACCTTCCTTGCCTAGTTTATCCATGCCTCACAACCTCTGAGGATGCCTTCCATAGATGTGGGCGAAACGTCAGTAGAGAATACTTCTGGAACATGGCCATACAGCTTGGAAAACATACAACAACCCTGTGATCCTGGCCATGAAAGCCTTCAACAACACAATAATGGATCTGGGCAAAACTTGACATGCATTCCCAATATGTCCACATATTGTTTTTGAGGGGAATTGGCCTGGACATACTTTTTCAAATAACTCAGGCAATGATGGGTACCCAAGCTAGTGTTTGATAAAGTGCACCTGCCATTCTTGTAAAGGATAAACTTCCCAACCCCCAAATAAGGGATCTATAATGAGGAGCTCCGATGGTGCAATGGGTTAAACCGCTGAGCTGCTGAACTTGCTGACCGAAAGGTTGGCGGTTCAAATCCGGTGAGCGGGGTGAGCTCTCGCTGTTAGCCCCAGCTTCTGCCAACCGAGCAGTTCGAAAACATGCAAATGTTAGTAGATCAATAGGTACTGCTTCTGTGGGAAGGTAACGGCGCTCCATGCAGTCATGCTGGCCACATGACTTAGGAGGTGCCTATGGACAACGACGGCTCTAGAAATGGAGATGAGCACCACCCTCCAGAGTCGGACACGACTAGACTTAATGTCAGGGGAAAAGCTTTACCCTTTACCTTAACTACCACCAATTCCTCAATGCTTTATTTCCCATACCACCAGACTTCACCACAGCAATGCGTGGCCGGGCACAGCTAGTTCCTTATAATAAGGACCATCAGCTAGCATTATAAAGGACGAAAAGGGGATTTCCTTTATAATAAGGAAAACCTTCCAACCTTGTACGATAAACGCTTTCTGGCCCTCAAGTGGAAGACATCAACTATATAATGAGTCACCTGCCAGTCCTATAAGGAATAAGCTTTCTGACCTTCAGAGAAGAGATGCCCCTTCTAATAAGCCCCACCTGGCCACCCTATAGTCAAGGCACTTGTAGGAATCTATTTGGAGTCAATTGGATGAAAAAGAAATAAATAGTTGGTTGCAGTGGGGTTTCTGGATGGCTGAATTGGGGCTGGGGGCAATGATTAGCCGGCCCCAGAGTCTCCTTTTATGCCCACAGCGAGGAAGGGACTTAAATGTGTCACACGTTGGCTCCAGAAAGCAGGTTAATGCTCTGGGGGCCGGGTTGTTGCCGGCGCTGCTTCTCTTATTATATTCGATTGGAAGAAAAGGAGGGAGGAACCCCACGACAATTCCTTTTTTTCCCCTTTCTTTCTATCTATTCTTTCTGATTTTTTAAAAGGCATGTGAACTTTAAAGCGGAGTCCTTCAGCTGTTCCATTCTCTCCTATAAATAAAGGAGCAGCCAAAAGAAAGGCCATTTTAAAGCTATTCTGGGAAAGGTTGTTGTTATCATCACGTTGCCCTCTTTTCCCAAGAGCAATGGGTGGTCTGCATTTGCTATAACCACGGGGAAAAGACCTCATTGCTCCAAAATGACACTAATTTTCAGGGTTCAGGATTTGAACTTGGATCTCCCTAGGTCTAAAATTGCCTCTAACTCAGGCATGGGTGAACTTCGGCCCTCCGGGTGTTTTGGACTTCAACTCTCACAATTCCTAACAGCCGGTAGGCTGTTAGGAATTGTGAGAGTTGAAGTCCAAAACACCCGGAGGGCCGAAGTTCACCCGTGCCTGCACTAACTGTAGAAGGGCCGGGCTGTGGCGCAGCTGGCTAGTAACCAGCTGCAATAAATCACTACTGACCGAGAGGTCATGAGTTCGAAGCCCGGGTCGGGTTAAGCCCCCAACCATTAAATGGCCCGGCTTGCTGTTGACCTATGCAGCCCCGAATGACAGTTGAATCTGTCAATTAGGGAAATTTAGGTACGCTTTATGCGGGAGGCCAATTTAACTAATTTACAACATTATAAAACTGCCAGCAAAACATGAGGAATGGAATGAGGAAGTACAGCCACTACTGGACAGTGAAACAACAGCTCCCCCTGTGGCCGGAATTGTGAAGCTGGAAAAAAATGTTAAAAATGCCTCTGTGTCTGTCTATATACGTTGTTTGTCTGTTGGCATTGAATGTTTGCCATATATGTGTTCATTGTAATCCGCCCTGAGTCCCCTTCGGGGTGAGAAGGGCGGAATATAAATACTGTAAATAAATAGAATGAATGCAGTTTTACACGACTTTAATTGCCATGGCTCAATTCTATAGAATCCTGGGAGCTGTAGGTTCACAAAGTCTTTAGTCTCCTTTGCCAAACAAAGCTCACCAAACTGCAACTCCCATTTTTGTTGTGATTCTAACTGACCTTCTCCTTTCTTCTTTTGCCCTTCGCCATTCTAAAAATTTAGGAACTTGTAGTGTGTCTTTCTCACCTTTTCCTTCCTCAACACTTGGCCCCAAATCCCCAAGTGTTACCTCTTCATTTATTTATTTACAGTATTTATATTCCGCCCTTCTCACCCCGGAGGGGACTCAGGGCAGATCACATTGTATACATATAAGGCAAACAGTCAATGCCCATATACACATAGAACAAAGACAGAGACAGACGCAGAGGCAATTTAACCTCCTCCTGAGGGGATGTTCGATTCTGGCCACAGGGGGAGCAGCTGCTTCATCATCCACTGTGATGGCACTTCCTCATTCCAATGTCATAAATTAGTTAAATTTGCCTCCCCACTTTATAAGTAGTACCTTATTTCCTACTTGATAGATGCAACTATCTTTCGGGTTGCTAGGTCAGCAACGAGCAGGGCCTATTTTTTTAAAAATTTATTGACGGGTGTTCACCCCGCCACTAGCTGGCCTCGAACTCATGATCTCATGGTCAGAGTGATTTATTGCAGCAGGCTGCTCACCAGCCTGCGCCACAGCCTGGCCCCTCCTGTTCTACCTGCTCTTCAGAAATAGAAGAGTAGTCCACAACAGCATGCACAAGAAAAAATACAGTGGAAAGTGTGATGGGATGTACAGCATAATGGACAGTGGAAAGTGCAATGGAATAAACAACTTAATGTGCTGTGGAATGTGCAACAGAGTGTACAGCAGGATGTGTAACTGAACTTGTAGTAAAATACACAACTGAAGAAGTACTACTTGCAGTTTCAGCAGTGTGAGATGGATCAGCTGAGAATGCACATAGCACAATTTCCACAGCTCCAACGTCACAAATTTTAAGCTCAAGTTGATGTTGTTCATTGAACCAACATTTCAACCATGTTGGAAGGTGAGATCATTTATGTATAAGATGCCAAAAGGATTCCAGCCAGCCACTGTATCACAGTAGTCTTTTGGAAATTGTATAGGTCACAATTGGCCCTCCAACTGGTGTTGGATTGCAGCTCCCATATTGCTTCTCCATTGGTTCTTCTTGCAAAGGCAGAAAGGAAATTAATCCAACATCAACATGGATGCTAAGGTTTCTTTCTATTATCTTGGATAAAGTCTGCAATAGAAATGTTGCTACCGTTTAGTTTCTACACAAACTACACACACACCACAACTTTAGGAACTGGATATAAAATGATATAAAAAAAGAGACAAGAAATTGCTCACAAAACCAAAAACGTAGGCCCACTTGTTGTTTTTAAAAGAACAACCTCCTCCTTCCTTCCTTGGGAATGTTTATGGAACAAAACACTTTAATGTACATTGATTAAACATTTGGATTCCATCGTTCAATACCGCCTAGCATTTCATTATCAAAATGTTACCATCTGTGAAGTGGTAGACAAAATATAATAGCAAAAAAATTCTCATCTCCCCGAATATCATTTCGTGTGCCTTTTGTTGAGGAAGTTCATCAATAATCTTCTTTAAATAGTCTTGCTTGGATGTTTTTCAACAGGCAAATGTTACTGAGCCCCTGGTGTCTTTATCTTTCATCACAGCAACTACTGCAGGCTGGATTCCTCTCTGCATTGGCTCAGGAGTAAACCCTGAGTAAACCCAGAAAACTCAACAGGACTTACCCACAAGCAACCAAACAAGGCACAACTTCCATTCCTTTTGCAGTGTCTTAGCCTTTTAGCTATCGATCCATATAGTCAATTTCTTCCCAACTCTACATTTGCATTTACCCTTGTCTGGATCCTTTCTCCCACTTCATAGTCTAGCATCCAAAACTATTGCCTATTTGACCTTGGGTGCATCTACGTTATAATATTAATGCATTGTCGAAGGCTTTCATGGTGGAATCACAGGGTTGTTGTGTGTTTTTTTGGGCTGTATGGCCATGTACCAGAAGCATTCTCTCCTGATATTTCACCGACATCTATAGCAGGCATCCTCTGGGCGAAGCGTCAGGAGAGAATGCTTCTGGAACATGGCCATACAGCCCAAAAAACACACAAAAACCCAATATGAATTCAGTTTGACACCCCTTTAATTGCCATGGCTCAATGCTATGGAATCCTGGGAGCTGTAGTTCATTGAGGGACCAGTACTACAGTATTTGGCAAAGAAGGCTAAAAACTTTGCAAAACTACAACTCCCATGATTCCATAGCTTCTGAACCATGGCAGTTAAAGTGGTGTCAAACTGCATTCATTCCACAGTGCATACGCACCCCCTGTTTCAAGATCGTCTCTGGATTTGGCTACAGTAGAATAAGAACCTTTACTGCTTCATCAGATCTTCCTGGTCTCACAAAACACAAGAATCCTGGACTTCCAGAATCCACTTGGTGCCTTATACCTGAATTAGTTCCCTAACCTATGGAGTCTTACTTTCTTGATCAATGTGAAACATTCCCATTCAGTTCATGAAGCATACATGTTGTTCTACAAGTGTATCCATTTCACATTGGTCCATTGTGTTGGGGTTTGTAAAAGACACCATGATGTGATGGGTTAACTGGAAGAATATGTGTCAGCAGCTGGACAGACTCTCTAAATGGTTGCTGACTCTCTAAAGCCTTGTCATTTATAAGGCATTGAGGCATATTTAAGGACTATTTAAAAGGACTGCTTATTCCCTCTATACTCTGTAAGCAATCAGAATAAAATAATAGGGCTATATAAAACAAACAAATGATCAAACTGAATCAACTTTAATTTACCAACAGGCTGGTTCACCATTCAACAC
Organism: Anolis carolinensis; assembly: GCF_035594765.1. Lineage (NCBI taxonomy): Eukaryota > Metazoa > Chordata > Lepidosauria > Squamata > Anolidae > Anolis > Anolis carolinensis. The sequence goes on from NC_085845.1 coordinate 199,254,263, forward strand.
ATGCTTCAATACTCAGCAGCAGCAAAGTCTTGAATGGTACAGAAATGTTTGTGAGTGCCTTCTATATATACTTTGATTCACTGAGGTCAGAGAAATAGTCACTGAGCATTCCCCCATTCCTCAATGGGTTGATAATCAAACACACTGTCAAGTACTGTACTAGTTGTGTGGCACAATCAGTAATTTCATGAGTATAGACCTAAACCAATGATGGGCAACCTTTTGCACTTGCTGTGTCAAAATTCACCAAAAAACCTAGCATGACTTGGGTGGTGTGTCACTTCGAGAGAAAAAAACCCCATAATTTCACAATATATATAGTATATATATATATATATATATATATATATATATATATATATAATTGTAATATATAACTGTATTTAATAAATCAAAAACTATTTACTACCATCATTTCCATGTACACCAATCTATAGTACCTCTTGCAGATCCACGCTGATTTCTCTCTATTGTAGTTTCAATGTAGCCATGAATAATGAATAATATAATAATAATATAATAGTAATAATATAATAATATACTACAATAATAATAGAATAATAATAGAATATATATATATATATATATATATATATATATATATATATATAAATGTAATGTGCATAATTCCCATGGAGTAAACAACAAAACCACTGGACCAAATCACACCAAATTTAGTCACAAAAGACATTAGTCATCCATTCAATCGGCATGCAGTAGCGTGTCAGCAAAAATGGCTAGGCGTGTCAGTGCTGACACGTGTGTCATAGGTTGGCCATCACTGACCTAAACTATGCTAGAATGATGCCAGGTCTCAGACATTGCGTCAAATCATTGGGAACAAAATTCCATGCCAGATACTGCAAAGACACCTGGGATTCACTTTGCATAGAGATATAGAAAATTGGCACATCATAGGTCTCATCGAAGGATGTTGACAAGCTGGAAGGTGTCCAAAGAAGGGCAACCAAGATGGTCAAAGGTCTGGAAGCCAAGCCCAGCGAGAAATGACTTGGGGAGTTTGGTATGTTTAGCTTGGAGAAGAGAAGGTTGAAAAGGGAGCATGATGTCCATGTTGAAATATTTGGAAAGGACATCTTATTAAAAAGAGACCACACTTGTTTTCTGCCGCTCCAGAGACTAAGATACAGAACAATGTGTTTAAACTACATTGAAAGAGATTGCACCTAAGCATTAGGAAGAACTTCCTGGTGGTAGGAGCTGTTCAACATTGCAATATACTGCTTGAGAGTGTGTTAGTCTCCTTCTTTGTAGATTTTGAAACAAGACTGGATGGCCATCTGTTCAGAGTGTTTCGATTGTATATTCTTCAAGGCAGAATGGGGTTGGACAAGATGGCCTTGTGGTCTCTTCCAACTCCAGGATTCTATGATTCTAGGTCAATCTCCAGGAAGCATTTTGTCTCAGCAGCACAAAAGACATCTAAAGGCATAAGACGTCTTCTAATATCCTTGAAACACGCAAAGGTTGAGCATGTTCTTTAGCTCTCCTTAGTCCACTTTTCCTCCAAAATTGGCTCCATTAAAAGGTAAATAGCAATCAGGGTCCTGGAGCAACCGAATGGCTGTGCCAGCACTTCTTGTTCTTTTCATTCTAATGGCTGTTTAAAACACCATCACGGCGGCACCGAACCATTGTTGTTGTTTTTTACAGCTAAACTGAAACTGCTCTGGAACGGAGCCCAGAAAGAAAGGCTAAATTGGATCCTATCAAATCAGCGTTAGACCGCACAGCCTGGGAGTGGTAATGAATGGCTCTTGGAGAAGAGTTTGTCATTGTAAAGTAATGGCCCAAAGGATACGTGGCCGTGGGAGGAGGGGAGCGGGAACACAAAGAGATTCCTTCCCTCTTTCCTGATCTAATTTGCTGGGAGGCTGATTGATAGTCATGCTGATTGCCAGGAAAGGTGATCAGTAGAGTATGTAGATTCTTTATTATCTCAGTTTTGGGTTTGATAACAAAATAAACAAGATGTTAGTTCTGGTTTTGAAAAGATGGCCAAAATCCTGCTTGATGACCCCAATTAAAATAGATCCGTTGAAATTATCCTGTGCTTAGAAGCAGCAAATGGCACGGAAATCAGGCTCTGATGCGGCCAAATAGTTACAGGAGAATCAGAACTGGCAGAAGTGTACCAACAAGAGGTTCATCCACCCTACAGAACATAGCTTCAACAAAAGTATAATATCTAAAGGTAAAGGTTTCCCCTGACGTTAAGTCCAGTCATGACCGACTCTGGGGGTTGGTGCTCATCTCCATTTCTAAACCGAAGAGCCGGCGTTGTCCGTAGACACCTCCAAGGTCATGTGGCTGGCATGACTGCATGGAGCGCCGTTACCTTCCCACCGGAGCGGTACCTATTGATCCACTCACATTGTCATGTTTTCGAACTGCTAGGTTGGCAGAAGCTGGGGCTAACAGCAGGAGCTCATTCCACTCTCGGGATTTGAACCTGGGACCTTTTGGTCCGCAGGTTCAGCAGCTCAGCGCTTTAACACACTGTGCCATCAGGGCCCCCATATAATATCTAGACCAGTGAAATTAATAGTTCCACTGTATTCTGCTTTGGTCAGAGATCACCTGGATTACTGTGGCCAACTCTGGGCACCACAATTCAAGAAGGAGATGGAGAGATTGAAAGTATCTGGAGAAGAGCAACCAAAATGGGTAAAGGGCTGGAAACTATGAATCCCTCTGAGGAGTGGCTGAAGGAACTGAGGATGTTTAGACTGAAGAAGTGAAGATGAGACATAGCAAGCATGTTTAAACATGTAAAAGGATGTCATATAGAAGATGGAGCCACCTTGTTTTCTGCTGCTTCAGAGAAGACACGGAGCAAATGACTCAAGTAACAGAAGAAGAGATTCCACCTAACATTAGGAAGAACTTCCTGAGGGTGTGAATTATTTGAGAACTGAATGTTCTTTTGCCTTGTAGTTGGAGTCTTCTTCTGTTAAGGTCATCAGAATTTAAAAGGTCCTTAACAGATTAGAGAGCTGGGCCAAAACTAACACAATTAATTTCAGCAAAGACAAATGTAAATTACTCCACTTAGGCTGAAAAAAATGAAATGCAAAGATACAGGATGAGTGATGTCTGGCTCGACAACAGTACCAGCTCTATTAATCTATGATTCTATGATTCTCTGAAGGCTTTTAAACAGAAGCTGGTTGACCATCTGTTGAGAGTGCTTTGACTGTGTATGCCTATGATTCCAGTTGAATAGACATGGTGGCATCCTATGGAAATTTGGGTTTGTAGGTTGATGGGCACTGAATGTTTCTGGCTGGGAATCTTAAATGTCCCTCTCCAAATTGCCAATTCCAAGATTTCAAATGATGGAAGTATGTCAATTAAAGTAAAACAATAAAACGATGACCAGACTAAACTTGTCTGCCTCGAAGTTATTTCCATCCTATGGAGCCCCTAAAGCAAACCTAAAATGGGGGTTTCTTGGCAAGATTTCTTCAAAAGAGGTTTGCCATTGTCTTCATCTGAGAGAGTGTGACTTGACCAAGGTCACCCAATGGGTTTCTATGGCCAAATGTGAATTTAAACCCTAGTCTCTAGAACTGGTCCAAAACTCAAACCATTACACCACGCTGATACTCATCAAAACATTACCTACGGTTAAAAGAGTCTTCCCAATGAAACCTGAAACTTATCTATTAGGCATGTTTGACTTTGACGTTTTGGGGGATTTAAACACAGATAAGTTGTTTACATTTTTAGTGACGGCAGCCAGAATGGTGTTTGCCAAACTCTGGAAACAAGATTTAATCCCTACTAAGATACAATGGATCGATAAAATCATGGAAATAAAGGACATGGATAAACTGACATATGATGAAGCAGAGCAATGGAAAGGGAATCAAAATGATGGACTGGACTATGGTTGATATTTACCTAAAGATGGATGAAAAATTAATTAATAACAGTATGAAGGACGGACTTTAGATAAATAGAGGAAAACGTGATTCATTTTCAGAAGTTTATGATATACGAAGATCAGATAGTTATGGGGTAAAGGAAGAGGAAGTCAACAATTTTTCTTTTTCTCTTTTTTATTTTTTTTTATTTTTTATCTTTACTTTTTTATTTTTATTATTATAATTCTTTTTTTCTTTTTTCTTTTTTTTGTTTGTTTTTTTATACAGTCTTGAAAATTCTAATAAAAATTATTTTTTTAAAAAATAAATATTTTATTTACGACATTTATACCCTGCCCTTCTCACCCAAGGGGACTCAGGGCGACATTACCTACGGTTTAAAATACTTGACTTGGCCTTGCTTTGTCATCAAGGGTGAATGTTCTGAAGCTCTGTAAGACAAGGTGACTTGGCTGAAGAATACAGTACATTAAGCTGAATGAAACAGAAATTTGTGAGGGCATTTTAGTGGCATTAAACCAGCAGATGCTCACACAGAGTTTAGAAACAGCTTGAAGATCTCTTTATGCACTCTAGTATATCTACGTTAAATCCAGTGGTAATTAGCAACTTGCAAGACAGCTCTGATCTGCTCTGAGTGCAAACTTTCAAAGAACTGCCCTAAAGTGTTTCAACAGGAACCCTCCCTGGTATCCTTCCATAGGAAGGTGAAGAACTTTTTTCTTTTGACAGGTTTTTGAGGATGGGTCTTTCAAAATATGCCACATTGTTCATTCATTGGTTTTGTTCAGATAACTAACCATGCATTTAACTACTTTTAATTCTGTCGTTAGTTAGACCTCACCCAGAATAACCCTGTGTTAAGTTTGGGCACCATAGTTCGAGAAGGATATTGACAAGTTGGAACGTATCCAAAGAAAGTCTCCCAAGATGACCAAAGATCTGGAACCTTAGCTTTATGAGGAATGATTTCAGGAGTTGGTGTGTTGGAGAGGAGAAGATTGAGAGATGATACATTCAAGTCACCTATCAACTTATGAGACCTCGTGATTTCCATATGGTTTTATTAGTCAAGGGATCCCCAGTGGTGATATTACCAGTTCCTTCCTCTGAAATAAGAGTCTACAGCATCTGGTGTTCATTGCTGCTCTCCCATCCAATTACCATAGCCATCTTTAGAGTTTGTTTTTATTATTGTTAAAGTTATTATTGCCACTCCAGAGACTCTAAAAATGAACCAATATACAGTATCTATTTGTGTGTAAGTCAACCTCCTGTAGAAATCAGATTTGAGAGCAGATTTAGTGATAAAAATTATGGATTTTGCTATAGCCGGCGGTGGATAAATCAAGGCATGTCCCTCTCTTTCTAAAAATGCATAGATGGGGCATACTTCAAAAGAGAGAAGGAAACTGGTACAATTGCGGTGGGACTTTTGATCTTAAAATGTTTACATCTTTACAAATAGCAATGGGTTCAAACAACAGGAAAAGAGATTCCAGTTGAACATTAGGAAGAACTTCATGACCATAGGAAGAGATGTTCAACAATGGAACACTCTGCTTCAGAGTCCAGTGGAGGTTTTTAAACAGAGGCTGAATAGCCATCTGTCCAGGGTGCTTTGATTGTGCTTTTCCTGCATAGCACACTACATGTCTGCTATGCAGGAAAAGCACAATCAAAGCGCCCCGGACAGATGGCCACTCAGCCTCTGTTTAAATGTGGTCTCTTTCAACTCTATAATTCTTTAATTCTATGAAATACAGATTGGGAAGGGGATATAAAGGAAGAAAAAGAATGAAAATGTAGACTGAAGAAAAAATTCCAGACCGGGCTTTAGCACAGCAGGTTAAACCACCAGCTGCAGTAAATCTTGTCAATCAAGAGGATGACAGTTCAAAGCTCAGGTCAGGGTAAGCTCCTGATCTTTAGCCCAGCTTCTGCCTACCTAATCGTTTGAAAGCAAAATGTAAGTAGATAAATAGGTGCTGCTAAAAAGCGGGGAAGTATTTTAAAAGCGTCCATAATGAAATGCCAGGAAAATGCTGGTGATTGTACAAGGAGAAAGTTTATGAACAAAGCTCTTTGGCAGGGAAATGGAGTGACAGCACTCCCCTCCCACTCGTGGCCAGAACTGAGCACAAGTCTCCAAGATGCCGAAGATGGGGAAAAGCCTATATACTACCTCTGTCTATGTACAATTGTCTGTCTTGTTAATGTATCGACAACATTGAATGTTTGCTGCACGTGTATGTTCTGTGATCCACCCTGTGATCCAGGACAGAATATAAATGCTGCAAATAATAAATGCTGGAAAAGAGCAAGGAAAGCAACCCACATGTATTGAGAATTAGTGTGAATGTAGTGAGAAGCGGCAGAAGTGAGAAGCACTTCTAACCCATTAGCCTCCATGTCCAAATGGGAGAAGGAAAGGCAGTGCACTCTCCCTTCTTCCTTCTTCGCCAAAAAATACAGACTCAATTTTTCATCAAAAATAGTTTGACTTGAAGATCTGCTAACTAAAAGGTGGCCAGTTCAAAGCCCGGTCGGGGTGAGCACCCGACTGTTATGCTTGCTCACTGTTTACTTAAGCAGTTTGAAAACAGCTGAGCTGTAAGTAGAGAAATTAGGTACCACTAATTTAGTGGGGGAGGTATTTTATGACATCATAAAAAGCCCGTGACCAAATGGAAGGAGGAAATCCTGATGGCTCTTTGTCCTAGAGAATGGAGCAACAGCGCCCCCCTGTGGCTGAATCCGAACCCATCCTCCAAGACACCGAAGCTGGACTTCAAACACAACATACCTCCTTTGTGTCTGTTGTGTTCTGTCTGTCCAAGTTTGTCGTGTATGTGTACTGTGATCTGCCCTGAGTCCCCTTGGGGAGATAGGGAGAAATATAAATAAAGTGTTGTTGTTGCTGTTGCTTCTTTTTACATTTCTTTTATCCAGAATAAAAAATTAGCTCATTAAAATATTTTGACTTATTCATGGCACAGATCAGTGGTTCAAATCCGGGGAGCAGGGTGAGCTTCTGCCAACCCAGCTTCTGCCAACCTAGCAGTTTGAAAACATGCAAATGTGAGTAGATCAATAGGTACGGCTCCGGCAGTTCCCACTGTTATACCCAGCTTCTATCAACCTAGCAGTTCGAAAACATGCAGATGTGAGTAGATCAATAGGTACTGCTCCGGCAGGAAGGTAACTGCACTCCTTTTAGTCATGCCGGCCACATGACCTTGTAGGCGTCTATGGACAATGCCAGCTCTTCGGCTTAGAAATGGAGATGAGCACCAACTGGCAGAGTCGGACAAGACTAGACTTAATTTCAGGGGAAAACCTTTACTTTATATGTGTTACTTTATAGTATTCAAATCCTCAGAAACAATATATGATTTCTCTTTATCTAGACTCTGCTCCTATTGATGCAGGTTACAATAGAATTGATGTCTTGTCCAGCACACGAAACCATTAAATCATGTTTAGCATGTACTCTGTGAAGCCCCGAGGTCCTTTCCCCATGTTGCCATTTTAAACCTTTTTATTCTCTTGTTGCGGCCTTTGACCAAGACTTGGTTCTTTCTGCGCTTTCCCATCTATCTTGAGATGAGCGAAGAAATCTGCAAGAAGCCAAAACCACTCAGCTGCCATCTTTTTTCTGCAGGATGCGTCGGCAAGATTGATGTAAGTGTTTGCTTTGCTTTTCTATTGCCTTTCCCCCCATTTGATCTTCCATGCATTTTTCATGCTCTCCAATTGGGAGACAGATCATGCTCTTCCATTGCGCAAACTGATTGATTGTTATTTCCCTGCAATGCACCCGTAGTCCTCAGCGACTGTAACGCGATAAATTATTTAAATAAAGACAGTTAGAGTTAAGATAGTCCCCCTAGATCATCCGCACCCTTCATTTCTGCTCCTTCCACCTTCCATTCCTGACAATTCCCAATTGCACTGAATTATTCCCTGTAGCGCATGACTCCTTCTGCTTGCTGCAGAGTTTTTTCCCTTCTAAGCAGCTTTGAGTTGCCTGTGTTTCCCTTATCTCTTATCTGTGGGGACCAGAAGGTAGCGTAAAATCATTTGGGCAACTATAACTTTATTTTGCCCAGTTATTCCACAGAACAAAGAGGCAGAAGAACTCAAAACTACCTACACATCAAGTTGCTAAAAGTATTAAAGGATCAATTGGTGAAAATTACAAAGGCCAAAATACTCTAAGATTCCATCTGATCTTGGAAGCTAAGCAGGGTCTGCCTTTGCTATTACTTGAATGAGAGACCACCAACTAATATCAGGTGCTCTGGATTTTCTTTCAGAGGAAAGAATTGGCAAAACAACCTTTTAGAGTGCATGAATGTAGTTTGGCACCATTGTGACGGCCATGGTGTTGTGGTAATCTCTGAGCGGTTAGACTCAATTTAATCCTCTCTGGGGGAGATTCCACCAAAATCAGCAGAGTAGCAAAAGCAAAAGCTTTCAAATGCAACAGTTACTTACATGGGGCAAGAGAAGAGAAGCCTTTGACCATTTAGGATTGCAATGGACTGCAGAGTCTCAATAAAAGTTCAAAAAGTATTTATTCAGGTAAAAAGAACTCCATTGTAGATAGAAAGGTTTGGGAGCTGTCTAGTCTACTCTAGACTGGTTTCTAAGGGAAAGTAAGAAAGGAAAAATAACAAACATCTAAATAGTTACATCTTGCCAGGAGAGATGGCGAAATGCTTCTTGTTAGCTAGAAGAACAAAGGGAGAAGAAGGAGTGAACCAAAATGGTTCCAACCTCATGGTCCAGTTTATTGGGGCCATAAAAGACATTCTGACCAATGAGAAGTTAGTGTCCCTAAAGATTCACATTTCTACTAACTTCAAAGTAAGGGATGTGACGTAAACAGGATAGAGTGAAACACAGTAAAGCCTGTCTAGGCATGCTTTGGAAACAGGGAAAGGATTCCCTCAATCTAACTCTATCATCTATCTAACTACATCTAGACTTGAGTAGTCCAGGATGATTCCCAACACTTGGTTCCAACCTATGAAATCATGGGAGTTGTAGTTTTGCCAAAGCTTTAACCTTCTCTGCCAAAGAGTGCTGGTGCCTCTCCAAACTATGAATCCCAGGATTCCATAGAACTGAGTCATGGCAGTTACAGGCTGTGGAGCAGCTGGTTAGAGCCAGCTGCAGTAAATCACTACTGATCAAGTCATGAGTTCGAAGTCTGGGTCGGGTTAAGCCCCCAACCATTAAATAGCCCAGCTTGCCGTTTACCTAAGCAGCCTGAAAGACAGTTCCATCTGTCAACTAGGAAATTTATGCGGAAGGCTAATTTAACTAATTTACAATACCATAAAACTGCCAGCAGCACGCGGAAAGGAATGAGGAAGTACAGTACACTAGTGGACAGTGAAGCAACAGCTCCCCCTGTGGCCGGAATCGAGTATACCCTCATGAAGCTGGAAATGTTAAATTGCCTCTGTGTGTCTATACTGTATGTTGTTTGTCTGATGGCATTGATCGAAGGAAATACAATCAAATGTGTGAAAATAACAGTTTTACACACACACAAAACACAGGTGGAAGTATGGAAACACTGGGTTGCTGTGAGTTTTCTTGCAGTTTCTCAAGTCACTCCTGACATGGAAAAAAGTGGAGAATAGTGTAGGAAGCTGCAGAATTATTGCCAATGTACTATTTTTCCAAACCAAGTTTTTCTAGGTATTAGAAAACCCTCTTCTCTGTTTTTCACAGGAAATAATAAATGATGGTTAATGCTCTTCCTAGCCCAAGTGATTGGTGCCAGCCAGCTGGCCATGAACACAAATGGCTTTTCATTCAGAAGCCACTGGCTGGAAGCCTCTAATTAGTGCCTTAATGGGAATACAATCCCATTACAAAGGTGGCTGCATATTTTGTCCGTTGCAGATCAGTTTCAAAGGAAAAAGGCAAGGTAGAATTACATATACTATTGTAGTTTGGTGAGATACTAACAGTCTTTGGCAGAGAGGACTAAAGAGTTTGTGCATTCTTTGGCAGAGAGGACTAAAGAGTTTGTGGAACTATAGCTCCCAGGAGTCCATAGCACTGAGCCATGGCAACTCAAGTGGTGTCAAACTGCATTAAGTCGATAGTGTAGACGCACTTTAAGGAAGATTGAGACCTGTCTGTGCTTCCTTACAACAGAAAGTAAATACCAGTTGTTGAAGGCTTTCATGGTAGGAATCACTGGGATGCTGTGAGTTTTCCACATCTATGCCAGGCCTCCTCACAACCAAGAAGCTATGATGACCTTGATGTGTGGCTGGAACTAGGGAGTATCCAGTCACAAGTGTTTGTGCATACCGATTGTGTCAGTTCAGTTGAGTTCTGTCTGCCTAGAGTAAGAGTCAAGTTCTGTTGGAGAACAGAGCATTCTTGTGTTCGTATGTCGTCTGCAAGTCTGTTTGTGTTGATTACTGCTGCATACAGTAAAACTTTGTAAATAGTTTTACCAACGTCTCTGAGTGTCTCTTCGTTCTGCGTTCCACTGCTTCCATCCAACTACTGCTGCGCTGCAAATGCTCTGACAATCTAAACCCCACTCACCTAGTTTCCAACACCTCACAACCTCTGAGGATGCCTGCCATAGATGGGGTGAAACCTCAGAAGAGAATGCTTCTGGAACATGGCCATACAGCCCAGAAAACTCACAGCAACCCAGACTGAGACCGTTCATTACTTTTACATAATACAGTTGGGCATTTATCAATCAATCATAGAATCACAGAATCATAGAATAGTAGAGTTGGAAGAGACCTCATGGGCCATCCAGTCCAACCCCCTGCCAAGAAGCAGGAAATCACATCAATCAATCAATCAATCAATCAATCAATAGGTTTTATTGGTTTTATTGATTTCAACTATGTGCTTTTAATAGTCCTATACTTAATTCTATTTTCATGTTTATAGGCTTTAGGTTTTAATTTAGGCATTATTATGATTCTTAGCGCTAGTAGCTTTGAGTCTCCTCAAATAAAAGAGAAAATGTGGGATAATAATCATAATATAAACTGGGTTGCTGTGGGTTTTTCAGGCTGTATGGCCATGTTCCAGAACCATTCTCTCCTGACATTTTGCCCATATCAATGGCAGGCATCCTCAGAGGTTGTGAGGTCTGTTGGAAACTAGGCAAGTGGGGTTGATATATCTGTGAAATTCCGAAGGTGGAAGAAAGAATGCCTGCCATAGCTGTGGGCGAAACATCAGGAGATAATGCTTCTGGAACATGACCACACAGCCCAGAAAACGTACAGCAACCCAGTGATTCCGGCCATGAAAACCTTCGGCAACAATAATATAAACTGTGGAATTAATGAATTAGTATTGCTGACAAAGGCAGAAATATTATCACATTATTATCTAAAGGTAGTAGGCCAGGGGTCCCCAAACTAAGGCCCGGGGGCTGGATGCGGCCCTCCAAGGTAATTTACCTGGCCCCCGCCCTCATTTATAATAAAATATTTTTATATCAGTTTTAATAATATAATATATTGTATATACATATGATATTGATAATAATATTATCATTTTATACAATGTAATATTAATAATAATACCATATTGTCAGCTCACCACAGCCGCTCCTGAATGAACACACGAGACTCTCTGTGATATCACCAGAAACTTTACTGCAGGAAACATAAACATCCGAAAAGCCAAGAATGGGAGACTCCGGCTAACCATCCTTTATATACCCTCCCCCTCATTTGAAAAGTCTCTTCCCGCTCAGTAAAACCCCGCGCAAATTCCCCGCCAAGTCCAGCAGCCGTTTCTTCTCCGAGTCCTGAGACGCAGGTGTCTTATCAATGTCAGTGACCCTGAAACTCAGAGCCACATACAGGCTCTAGTAGCAGGGTTCTGACATGGCGTCCTCCTCCCCTTCGTCCTGGAAGGAAAAGATTAAACACCACTATTGTTCTCCGCTGTCCAGAGTTCCTTTATACTTTTTTAACAGGCTGCAATGGAATACCGGGTGTACCTTCCCTAGGTCCTTGGGTAGCCTCAGCTCATAGGTCACTTCGTTTATTCTTTTCGCTACCCTGAATGGCCCTATATAGCGTGGAGCCAATTTCTTAGATGGGAACCCCAATTTCAGGTTTTTTGTGCTCAGCCAAACCAGATCTCCTTCGCCCAATTTGTCCCCCTCTCGGCGCCTACGATCTGCAAAGAGCTTGTACTTCTTTTGTGTTTCCCTCAATGCCTCCACCACGGTCTGCCACCCTTGCTTAATTTTGGCCGGCCATTCCTTGTCGGTCTGGCCCTCTCCTTCCTTCCACTCGGGTAGCCTGGGGAAAGGTGCCACCTCCTGTCCGTATACTATTTCGAATGGGGCACGACCTGTGGCCGAATGTACGGCCCCGTTAAAAGCCATCTCAGCAAACGGAAGAAGGTCCGCCCAATCGTCCTGTCTATAATTGGTGTACATCCTCAAGAATTGGCACAGTGTCTGTTGGGTACGTTCGACCCCCCCGTTGGTCGCGGGATGAAAAGCCGAGCTCAGATTCCTTTCCGCTCCTAACAGCTGTAAGAATTTTCCCCAAAATTTTGCAGTGAATTGGACTCCCCGGTCGCTAATTATTTTGTCGGGGCACCCATGTAGGCGATATACATGCTTCACATACAAATCAGCGAGCTTTTCAGCCGAGGGGAGTTTTGGCAGGGCCACAAAGTGTGCCTGTTTTGAGAATAGGTCCAATATTGTCCAAATGTATCTGTGGCCTCTGCTGGGGGGTAGTTCGCCTACAAAATCCATTGCCACGCATTCCCATGGCCTCATGGGCTCCACCACCTTCTGCAATAGCCCCTGGGGCTTCCCAGGTGGTGTCTTGCCCTCTGCACATAATTCACACTGCGTGACGTATCCCCTGGCGTCTTTCCTCATTCCGGGCCACCAGCATTGTTTGGCCAACAGTTTAATAGTCCTGGTGGGGCCTAGATGACCTGCACCCTTGTTATCGTGGCATTTCCTCAACATTTCTTGTCTTAAACATTCAGGAATATACAATTTCTTATTAACAAACACCAAATCCCCACACAGTTCTCCCTGTTCTTTGTTCGTTTGTAACCATTTGTCCATTCCATATGCTCGCTTCAACTCTTCCTCCCATATTTCTCCTCCCCCCGTGGAAATGGCAGTGCGTTTGTTTTCTTTGGCTGCTTGTGCTCGAGTCAGTACTGCCAGGCCCCATTGCTTATCTAGGAAAAGGCTCCCCTCAGATTCCTGAATTCCTCCCCCGTGCTGAGGCATCCGAGAGAGAGCGTCAGCGAGTATGTTGTGTTTCCCCTGGAAGAACTTGAGTCTGAAATCAAAACGGCTGAAATATTGGGCCCATCTAATCTGCTTCGCTGATAGTTTACGAGGGGATCTCAGATACTGTAAATTTCTATGATCAGTCCACACCTCAAACGGTGTTCCACTTCCTTCCAGAAAGTGTCTCCAGCACTCTAGTGCTTTCAGAATCGCTAAGGCTTCTCTCTCCCAAATCGGCCAGTTTTTTTCTGTCTCGCTAAACTTTTTCGACAGATAGCCACATGGCTTCAGGTTCCCCCCCTCGTCTTTCTGCAGCAGAACTGCCCCATATGCCCGGTCTGACGCATCGCAATGTAGTACAAAGGCCTTAGACATATCAGGGTGCTGTAGGACAGGCTCCTCGGTAAAACGCTTTTTTAGGGCTTCGAAAGCTTCCTGGCATTCTATTGTCCAGGTCAGTTTGGCCCCTGGGGCCTTCACTTTGGCTGTTTCTCCCCTGCCTTTAGTCTTTAACAAATCCGTTAATGGCAAAGTGAGGCGCGCAAAGTCCTTGATAAATGTTCTATAGAAGTTTGCGAACCCCAGGAAGGATTGCAGCTGCTTCCGTGTTCTGGGGGCTTCCCACCCCCTTACGTCTTCCACCTTCGCAGGGTCCATCGCCACTCCCTGGGAGGAAATCCTATACCCCAGAAAGTCTATCTGGTCTTTATTGAACTCGCACTTGGCAAGCTTCGCATACAGCTTCGCTTCCCTCAACTTTTGTAGGACTTCCCTGACTAGTTCTACGTGTTGCTCCTTGGTCCGAGACATTATCAATATGTCATCTAAAAAAATAAAGACTCCCTTGTACAATAATGGATGCAACACTTCGTTGATTAATTGCATGAACGCGGCCCCTCCCCCGCATAAACCGAATGGGAGCACACAATAATTGAATAATCCGAAGGCGCAGGAGAAGGCCGTCTTCCACCTGTCCTCTGGTTTGATCTGCAATTTATGGTAAGCCTCAATTAAATCCAATTTAGTGAATATCTGTCCCTCCGATAACTGGGCGATCAAGTCCTTCACTAAGGGTAGAGGGTATTTATTTACAGTACTGATTGCATTCAGGCCCCTGTAGTCAATGCAGAGCCTCAGCGTTTGGTCCTTTTTCCTCCTAAACAACACAGGTGCCCCTAAAGGGGAGTTCGAAGGTTCTATGAAACCTCTCGCTAGGTTTTTATCAATGTACTTTCTCAGTTCCTCCTTTTCCCTAGCCGACATCGGGTATATCTTTGCCTTGGGAAGCTCTGCTCCTGGGACTAGCTCTATTTTCACTTCAACTCTCCGCTTCGGTGGGAAATTGTCTGCTTCCTTCTCGTCAAACACGTCCACAAAATCCCGATACTCTGGGGGTAATTTATCTGCCAGTTCTGCTATTCTGATAGAGTCTTCCTCCCCCCTTTTCCCCGGCTCCCTCTCAACTTCCTGGCTCCCTTCTTCCAAACTCATCCCGAAAATCATGCTCTTATCCTCCCAGTTGATTTGCGGGTTGGCCTGCCCCAGCCACGGCATGCCTAGTATAACATTATAGCTGGCTATTTGTGATATCACAAATGACACCTTTCCTTCCCAACTCCCTATCTTACACTTTACATCTTCGGCACTGTACCTAGCTAACGATCCTGATGCTGTGGATCCGTCCAACTGCGAAAATGCTATTGGGGATTCTAGGTTCGTCCTTTCGCATCCTAATCCCTCGGCTAATTCAGGGGAAATGATGTTCCTGGAACATCCACAATCCACAAACGCTTTGCAGGTTGCTTGTTTGCTGCCATTTTCAAGCTGAATGGGGACCACTATCATAGCTTTGTCCTGACTTACCAACCCCCCCGAATGGTGCCTCATCGGTGTTTCTTCCTCGGCGCGTTTTCCTGCCACGGCTCTTGGTTTGGGCTGGCCTCCGCTTTCCCCTTTTCTCTGCCAGCACTCGGCAGCTCTGTGGCCCAACCGGCCGCACACAAAGCAGCCACTCCTGCTGGCGCTCACGTTCCCTGTCGGCTCCGCTCTCTTCCCGGCTGGGGCTGATCCCTCCTTTCGGCTCCCCTCTTTCATCTGCGGCCGTTGCTGTAGCGCTCCTCGGTGCCTCCTCGCCTGGGCCAGCGATGTCTCGACGCGCCCCGCCAGCTGAATCCATCCGCGCAGTGTGTCAGGCTCATCACGATGCACCGCCCAGGAGAGGATCTCCCGCCTGAGCCCCTCTTTGAAGAGTTCCATCTTTGTCACTGCAGACCATTCCGGCACCTTTTCGGCGAGGCATTGGAATTCCTCCGCATACTCAGACACTGACCTCTGCCCCTGGGAGACGGTCTTCAACTTCTCCCTCGCCCGGATCTGCTCCAATGGATCTCGGAAACGGGTCTCCAGGGCCCCCATAAAGCGTCGGACTGACCCCAGACATGGGTCGCGCCGCGCGTGCAGCTGAACGTACCAGCTAGCCGCTCCCCTCTTCAACACTGCGCCAATGGCCCGTATCCGGCTGGATTCCGTTCTAAAAGTGTGAGCATTGTCCTCCATATAGCCCCTCACCGTGGTAAGGAAAAAATCCAGTTCAGAGGACTCTCCCCCAAACTCGATCCTTAGTTCCTCTCGTCTCGGTAGGGGTCCCTGTGGTGGCAATCCCCAATTCTCCGCCCGTCGCAAGCCCCCTTGCGGACCAGTGGGCCCTGCTGCTGTTTCTCTTGGCCCTGTGCCACGCCCGGCATTCGCCAGGGGCACTAGGGTCTCAGCTGGGAGCGTAGCTGGGATTCTCGGAGGCTTTTCCCCTTCGTCGTCACTCTCCTCCACCCGCGTCAGGCTTGTTTGGGTCTTGGGCCGGACGCCGGGCTCCTTTCGCATTTCCCTTCCCTTCGGTGCTGGGAGGTCTGCAAAGCCCTGGCTGCTTCCCATGCTCACGTCCCACATTGAGCCAGCCCGAAGTTCCCTTCCTCTCTCTGGCTCCGCCAAAAACGCCAGGCGCTCCATCGCCCTCGACATTACTGCCAGGGTGGTCTCCATCGCCGACATCCTCTCCTCCAGAAACACCATCCTTTGTGGGCCTGGGGAAGGTGAACCTTCCTCTCCTCCGGTGCTGTCTCCCCGCACCACTCCACGCCTCTGGGTTACCCCATTTGGCTGGGCATAAGCGGTGGATGACGCCAGGGCCGCCAGCTGGTGGAACTCAGCGTCCGGCTCGGGAGTGGCCCTTCCCGACCTTCCTCCTCCTGCGCCCAAGAGTTCTTCATCCTCCACTTGCATGTTACACCTCACCGCTACGGCGGGATGGTGTCTATTTTCTTGGCTTAGTGTCAGCTCACCACAGCCGCTCCTGAATGAACACACGAGACTCTCTGTGATATCACCAGAAACTTTACTGCAGGAAACATAAACATCCGAAAAGCCAAGAATGGGAGACTCCGGCTAACCATCCTTTATATACCCTCCCCCTCATTTGAAAAGTCTCTTCCCGCTCAGTAAAACCCCGCGCAAATTCCCCGCCAAGTCCAGCAGCCGTTTCTTCTCCGAGTCCTGAGACGCAGGTGTCTTATCAATGTCAGTGACCCTGAAACTCAGAGCCACATACAGGCTCTAGTAGCAGGGTTCTGACACCATATAATAATATTATATGTTATATATTACATATAATATTACAGTATAGTGGTATAGTTCAATGTAGTATAATGCTAATATTGTGCTATGCTAATAATATCATATATTGTATGTACATACAGCTGCTGTGAGTTCCCTTCGGGGTGAGAAGGGTGGGATATAAATGTGGTAAATAAATGTAGTAAATGAATAAATAAATAATTTTGGACTTAGGCTCGCCCAAAGTCTGAAATGACTTGAAGACACACAACAACAACAACAATCCTAATTAACCTGACTATCTCATTGGCCAGAAGCAGGCCCACACTTCCTATTGAAATCCTGATAGGTTTATGTTGGTTAAAATTATTTTCATTTTTAAATATTGTATTGTTCTTTTATTGTTATTGTTGTTGTTTTGCACTACAAATAAGATATGTGCAGTGTGCATAGGAATTTTTTCAGTTTTTCCCCCCAAATGATAATTCGGCCCCTCAACAGTCTGAAGGATTGTGGACCGGCCCTCTTCTTTAAAAGTTTGGGGACCCCTGTAGTAGGCTAATAAGTCATAACAACCATCAGATAAAGAGTGGAATTTCTTCAACAGTTGCTCAGCTATAGTAGATAGTGTTTCGTTGTGTGTTTTATTTTGCCTGGAATGAAAAATATTATTATTTTAAAAAGATATTCCTATGAAATTCATGGAGTAACTATAAGTCAACAGGTGACTTGGGCAACAGGTGACTTGAAGGCACAAGTCAACTCATAAGTCCTGAATTAACGAGTCTTTTGCCCAAGTGAAACACATTTCTTGATGGGTTTTAATTTTTTAAAATATTCTTTTCATCCCCAAGGTCTACTCTAGTTGAGATTATCTAACAGGATTCCAGACATTGCTGATGATGCAATTATGTAATATAGATATAGAGAGAGAGCCCTCTACTTTGAAAGGCGATTTTTTTCCGAAGGGTCTCTCTCTTTTTCTCTCTCTCCTTCCGGTCTTGCCAGGCAGCCCTGTGGGATCTCATCATGCTCCCTCTTAATGGAAGCTAATGTTGCATTAGCTAATGGGGGTGATCTAATTAGGTCTAAAACATTTGGATGGATGAGGCTGCCCTTCTTCCGCAATTTCCTGGGCTTCCTGGGAGATAATGTGATGGAGAAGTCCTTTCAATAGAAAGGAAGACCACCTATCCAAAGCAGGTGCTGGTTTGCAGTCTTATTTATGCTGCATGAGGGATATCCTATTAAGTTCCAAAGCTCAAAAAGAAATGCATGAGCTGGTGTAACCTTCCCTATCTCAGTGCCAAGAGTTGTGTTGTCTTGGGATGATGGAAAGTGCAGTCCTGCTGAAATTTCTGGAATGTCCCATTTTGGTCTCTTCTTGTTATGTTCGTTCATGTCAGCTCTGATTTACGACAAATCATTCCTAGGCCATATTTATTCACAGTGCATTTCCCATTGCTTTCCTCTTAGGCTGAGAAAATAATAGAATCATAGATTTAGGCCATCCAGTCCAACTCCCTACAATACAGGCATATAGAATTCCCCAAGTTCACCCAATGGATTTCTATGTCTAAGCAGAAATTTGAATCCTGTTCTCTTAGATTCCTTGTCTGAAACCACTACACCATGCACTCTGTGATTAATTACAATTCTCAGAACCCCCTAGTTAGCATTATGGAGATTCTGGGAGTTATGGCCAAAAGGAGTAACTTCTCCACATTCAGAGTCCATGGTCTGTACCACAATGTGCTCCTGGTCTTGTTTTTTGCAAACAGACTGGAGAATCTCCACCTTCAACTTCCAATTATGTAGTCTATTGATTTCAACAATGGTAATCAGATAAGATCAATGCATACAGCACTTTTTTTGGTTGCTTGAAGAATTTGATTGTGATGAACAAACTTAGTCCGTCACTCTCCTGCTTCATTTCTTGATCCTAGGCCAAATTTTCCAACAATGTTTGGCTCTGTTTTGTTTCCTGATTTTGCATTCCATTTGTCTTTGATTAACAAGTTTGCCTTGGGATCTGATTAGTTTCCTCCTGGACTTCAGCATAGAATCTTTCAATCTCTTCCTCTTCTTCCTCTTCTTCTTCCTCTTCCTCATTCTCCTCCTCCTTCTGTAGTTGGAGCATAAACTTGGATTATGTTTATCTTGATAGGTTTTCACTAAAGTCAGACTTTGTGTTCTATCCCTTGACTGCTTTTGCTACATCTCCTTTATTATTAATTTCTTCTTACCAGTAAATGCCCATCTCCTAAGTGAAACACTGTGTAGTCATCTGACTCAAAATGTCTCATTCCTGTCCACTTTAGCCCCATCACTCCAAGTATTGCAATCTTTGTATAATCCATTCCTTGTTTTGCTATATCTGGTTTTCCTTAATCCATGCTTTTTGCTTCCACGTTCCTATAATATGTGTTGTGTAGTTTTTGCCTATGAGCATATCAATGGCTGAGCATCTTTTTGGCTTGAGTCCAGTTGCCCCGTAGTTGTACTCTGCTCTAACACAGTAGTTTGTGGGTGCCGCCCAACCTTGGAGTCTCCTCTTATGGCACTATCTCTTGTTTCAATTTGGATTTTCATCATAGAGCTTTCATGGTGAAAGCCATTCAAAAGGAGGTTCTGAAGTTCACCATGCCTCTTCTGTACAGTACTAACAAGTGATAGCTATGGTACTACTGCCATTGACTCTGAGAGATCCTCTGCCAGTATTCCATATCACTAATCCTGTTGTCCAGTATCCGCTTGGCCTGTTTAATCTGCCTCCTCAGCAAAAGCCTATCTAACATGAGAGATCTAATCAACATCACTGCTGCCATCAGCAAAGCCTGCACAGGAGCCTACAATCCCACCAGCCTGGAACGGTAGCCAAATTGGGGCATCAGCTGCAGCTCAGATTCCCAGGTTGTCTCAAAAAAAATGCAGATGGAAGAGAGCATTTTAATATCCGAGCACTGAAGGCATCTCTCATTAACACAGAGGCGTTTGCATGTTACAAATGAGAAACGCTTTGCTTAATGAGGAATCCTTAATAGGTGTTGGGCTTTGCACTAAATTATCATATTAACCACAAGATCATTATCAAGTGTTTCCTTAATGTGCCACAATTCTGCTGGCTCATCACTCATCAGTCATCAGATCATCTCAGAACATGCCATTGCCTGAACACTCTGACTGGGAACTGAGAGAAGGGGGAAGAGTGCTGAACTCTCCTTATTTCTTTCTCAGAATGAATATTTACAAATATTTCTCCTTGCTCGGTTGAGTTACAAGAGATTTTGCACATTTCTGGAAAATTTTCTCTTCACATTGGGGGGATTTTTTTGCAAATTCCCCAATGGGTTGCTGTGAGTTTTCCAGACTGTATGGCTAGGTTCCAGAAGCATTCTCTCCTGACTTTTCACCCAAATCTATGGTAGGCATCTTCACAGGTTGTGAGGTTTGTTGGAAACTAGGCAAGGGAGGCTTATATATCTGTGGAAAATCCAGGATGGGAGAAAGAACTCTTGATTAGCATTTCATAGTCTTGCAGCTTCAAAGCCTGGCTGCTTCCTGCCTAAGAGAATTCTTTGTTGGAAGGTGTTAGCTGGCCCTGATTGCTCCTTGCCTGGAATTCCCCTGTTTAAACCTCACGACCTCTGAGTATGCCTGCC
This sequence comes from Anolis carolinensis, assembly GCF_035594765.1. Taxonomy (NCBI): domain Eukaryota; kingdom Metazoa; phylum Chordata; class Lepidosauria; order Squamata; family Anolidae; genus Anolis; species Anolis carolinensis. The sequence continues at coordinate 199,274,728 of NC_085845.1, forward strand.
ATAGATGTGGGTGAAACATCAGGAGAGAATGCTTCTGGAATATGGCCAGACAGCCTGGAAAACTTACAGCAACACAGTGATTTTGGCCATGAAAGCCGCTGACAACACACATCCTTCAATGTTTTGAATTTTAAAATTTAAAAAATTTAAAAAATGACCGAGATCCTATTGCTAGTTTCAAATCAAGTAAAACCATTGAATCAAAGTTGGATGGTGAAGGAAGGGAAGTCAGGATGCTAAAACAGCTATATTCAGCCTCAGTTGATGCCAATGTGGCTCCCTTTTCTTCTTTTCCTCTGTCTAGCTAGACATTGTTTAGCACCATCAGCACTGGGAGAAGAGTGGAAGAGGGCTCAGAAATACAAATTTGTGATGTTGAATTTCAGGTGCACATTAATAGTAAACAATGCGATAAAGCTTGAGCAGGGAAAGAACATGATCCTATTCTACCTGTAGCCTTGTGTGCCTCCATACAACAGAAGGTAAATAGCAATTGCCTTTGGAATCGTTTACATGAAAAGCAACGCAGAAGCACAAGAGAGAGGACAGAAAACTCACTAGACTAGCTCATCTTAGCATGTCAAAAAGCAATAGTAGATCACACTATAACAAACCTGTCATAGGATTTTCTTGGCAGGAGTTGTTCAAAGGAGGATCGCCTTTGCCTCTGAGGCTGAAAAGAGTAAAGTAGTGGCTGTAGATCCATCAGTTTGTCCTCCCCAAATGGAAATAATTAGGAAGGTAGTGACAGGTGGAAAAAAGGCCATCCCTAAATGCATTTGGAAGATGCTACAAAATGGTATTTAGAATATTCTAGATATTTTTGTTTACTCAAGCAATGCTTTCCTGGTGTAGATATTTCATTTCACATCTTTAATTCCAAATAAGATACTACTTAAACACATGCAAGCTGCTCTTAGTGTACGTGGGAATGTCAATGAGACTCTTCCTATTTTTTCTGCATTATTCCTGCCTTGGGAAAAGTTTCTGTTAAAGGTGTAAAGCTGAGGATCCCATCCATTTTGTTAACAAAGGTATCCAGTCAGCCCCTGAGTTACAAACATCTGACTTACAAACAACTCATAGTTAATAAGGGGGTTATATAATAGCAAGTGAGAGAAATCTACCCCAAGAAGGAAAATTCACTCCTGAAATAGTTATTATGGGGAAAATGTGTCTCCACTGAAGCTTTCCAACCAATCTTTCTTTCCACAATAAGTCAATTTTTTCAAAATCCAATTGTCACAGGGACAGAAAGTGAGGTGAAATCTTCTGAACAGGGGCAAACACCACAGGACCATTAACCCTTCCCTATACTATCCAAGGAGCCATCAGTGGCACAGCAGGTTAAACCAATGAGCTGTTGAACTTGCTGATTAAAGGTTGGCAGTTCCCACTGTTATCCCCAGCTTCTACCAACCTAGCAGTTCGAAAACATGCAGATGTGAGTAGATCAATAGGTACTGCTCCAGCAGGAAGGTAACGGCGCTCCATGCAGTCATGCCGGCCACATGGTCTTGGAGACGTCTATGGACAACATCGGCTTTTCAGCTTAGAAATGGAGATGAGCACCAACCTCCAGAGTTGGACACAACTAATGTCAAGGGAAAACCTTTACCTATTATGCTATCCAAAGTGTGTGTGTGTGGCTGGAATTTCACTTTAAAATGTACCTGTTCCAACTTACATACATATTCAACTTAAGAACAAACTAAACTTGGGGACTGCCTGTATTTGTAATGGAGTGACATTGCTGTGTTCCTTTAAGTTGCGTCTGACTTATGGTGCCACTAAGATGGACCTAACATAGGGTTTTCTTGGCAGCATTTATTCAAAGCAGAGTTGACTTTGCCTCTGAGGCTGAGACAGTGTGACATGACTATATTCACCCAGTAGTTTCATGGCAGAGTGGCCATTCAAACCCTAGTCCAGAGTTGTAGTCCAGTGCTCAAACCACTACCCCATGCTGAGTGATTGTTACCGCTTTGCCATCATCTTTTGTCCTCTGAGTAGCTTTTGTGTATGTGCTGTCCAAGGTGCTGAATACGATTCCCCAGCTAGATTCAGCACCTTGGATAGTTACTTTGAAGGTGGGGCTGAAAAATGGGTATGATGCTTTCCATGTGTATGGGGAAGTGACGCCAATCCCCATTTTAGCCTGAATATTAGAGAAGTCGTCGAAAATGCTAAACCCTAAATAGGTTCAGGACATTAGATAGTTTCTTGAAATTGCAGACTAAAGCTCTGAACAGATTCATATGGAAGTCCATCCCTAGTAATACCATGGAACAGTGATGCTCTGAGGCCACCCAGATGCAAAATGAAACCAATGTTGAGCTTGGAGATGATGACACTCAAAGCTCCCCTTCTTGTCTAGCCAAATCCAAGCATATCTATCTAATCAATTCCTTCAATTCTGAGATTGACTCAGAACCTTTTTGAACTGATGAAATAATACTGACAGAAAATCTCAGAGAAGTAGAGAATGTGAATCGACTGCAATTGCAGTAAAGCCGCTGAGTGCCCTTCCCTATTTATTTAGCCATACTGCTGGTATAGGCCAAAGTGACCCTCAAGGGACATTTTGGTGACTCCTATGGTCCCCTGAATGGAAAATATTTTTGTCCAATATTCCCCCCCCCCCAAAAAAAATATTGCCCCATAGTGTGTCTTTATGAGATTGGAGGGTCCTAAAAACATGGCAAAATACTCTTCACACTCTCTAGAACAGGGGTCCTCAAACATTTTAAGTGGAGGGCCGATTCATGGTCCCTACGATTGTTGACGGGCCGAATTATCATTTGAAAAAAAAAATGAACCAATTCCTATGCTCACTGCACATGTCTTATTTGTAGTGCAAAGAAAACAAAAACAAAAAAAACACAACCCAGCAACAATTATATATTTATTTATTTATTTACTAACTACATTTATACCCCACCCTCTCTCACCCCGAAGGGGACTCAGAGTGGCTTACAAGTTGTATGTACATACAATATATTATATTATTAGCATAGCACAATATTAGCATTATGTAATACTATATTGTACTATACCATTATACCATAATATTATTAGTAATATTACATTTAATATATAATATATAATTAATATTATCATATTATACAATATTATTATATTGTATTATTATTATTAGCTGCCCTGAGTCCCCTATTGGGTGAGAAGGGTGGGGTAGAAATACTATAATAAATGAATATTATATTGTATTACATTATAATATTATTATCAATATTATATGTACACATAATATATTATATTATTACTATATCATTCATTTACAATATTAGTAAATGAAAGAACAATACAATATTTAAAAATAAAAAATAATTTTAACCAACATACTGTAAACTTATCAGGATTGCAGTGGGAAGTGTGGACCTGCTTCTGGCCAATTAGACAATCAAGTAGGATTGTTGTTGTTGTGCCTTCAAGTCATTTCAGACTTTGGGTGAGCCCAAGTCTAAAACTGAGGGTGGGGGCCAGGTAAATGGCCTTGGAGGGCCGCATCCGGCCCCCGGGCCTTAGTTTGAGGACCCCTGCTCTAGAAAGTAATAGGGGCATGTGATGATTTAAAAAGTAATTTTGGGTTGGGAAATGTGTGCAAAAATTGGTTCTGCAAGTCTCCTAGGGGTTAATGTGACTGACTCCCAGGATCCTACAGTTATCCAGCCCTGTCCGACTGGCATGAAGAAGAGCTGGGCAACCTACCTTTCCCCATTCCCCGGTAGGTTGTTAGGAATTGTGGGAGTTGAAGTCCAAACACCTGGAGGGCCGAGGTTTGCCCATGCCTGGGATATCCTCTTGATTCAGTCTCCAGCCAATGAGGGCCATGGAGTATTTGCTCTCCAACTCCACTCCCAATAATCCAGTTCTGATAACAAATTAGGGACAGCATTTACACCAATGCCATGGCCAGATCAAGGCAAATTGGGCAGGGTCCAGCCGCAATGCTGCTCACGAATCTGGTGCACAACTGCGCAAGTGATTGCCAGAATATCCTTCCCGGCTCTTGATTACAGCCTTGGAGCTATTGAATTCGCTTCATTCCATTCTTAGCGGTTCTATTAGTCCGCCAATATACCTTTTAAATTAAACTCAGCTTCTATGTCTCCAGGGAAGCCTGGGAGAGCATAAGTTATTGCCAGAGAAAAAAAGTGGCAGAGTACGCAGGGATCGGATTATTAAACCCACACTTGGTGTTCACTGCCAGTATGTGCCAGGTGTGGTAGCAATGATGGCTGGCAACTAGCCGAGCAGTTGAGCTACTCTGGCTTTTAGTCCAAATTTTAAAGGAGCAATCGAGGATGTTGCACATATTGGAGGAATGGGTTTTGGCATCTTAGATTATTCCTAATATGCCTGGAAGTTGGGAAACAAATCCACTTTGGGTTTTAGTCCAAACTGGATTTCTGTTAACATGGAAGCCACCCAAGTACCAAAAGATAGTATCAGGCAAGCCTTTTCCAGAATGGCATAACTGTACATTAATAATAATAATAATAATAATAATAATAATAATAATAATAATAATAATAATAATAATAATATACATCACACAGTCCTAAGCGCTTGGGAAGTGTTCGACTTGGAATTTTGTGATATAAAATCCAGCATATCTATCTTGTTTGCTGTATCATACTATGTCGCTATGTCAATAATAATAATAATAATAATAATAATAATAATAATAATAATATACATCACACAGTCCTAAGCGCTTGGGAAGTATTCGACTTGTAATTTTGTGATATGAAATCCAGCATATCTATCTTGTTTGCTGTATCATACTGTGTCACTGTGTCAATAATAATAATAATAATAATGATAATATACTTTACAGTAGAGTCTCACTTATCCAACCTTCGTTTATCCAACGTTCTGTATTATCCAATGCAGTCTGCCTTTTAGTAGTCAATGTTTTTGTAGTCAATGTTTTCCACTTGGCCATGGGGAGGTGCTGTTGTTCCGTTTTCCATGCCTAAGAAACTGATGTCCTTCCTGATTGAATTTTGCCAGCATGTTTTCAGTGGCGCCTTTTACCTCCCCGCCAAAGCAGTACCTATTTATCTACTTATATTGCTGTTTCCAAACTGCTCGGTAAGCAGAAGCTAGAGCTTATGGTGAAAGCTCATCCCAACCCATGGCCAACCTTCTGGTCGATAAGATTTTCAGTAGTTGGCAGTTTAACCAGCTGTGCTAGCCGCAGCCCCTTATGAATATATAAAAATATAGGTCTTTGAGCAGTGAACCAGCATGGTCTGAATGCAGATCCCTGAATCCACATGACTAGGGTTCAAATTTCACATTCAACCATAGATCTTGGTCAATTCCCATTCTCTCAACCTAAGAGGAAGTAATCTAGGGAACTGACACAAGAGAAGAACTGAGGAATCCGTTGAGTGTCAGCTATAGGTTCAGCAAGACTAGAAGAAGTCCCTGAAGCCATCCTTGTGGAGAGAAAAAGTGGGGTATAAATCATCATCATCATCATCATCATCTAGCCCTGAGCAGTGGGAAGGAGATAAATTGTCAAGAACATAAATACTGACAAGTTTATGCCTCATTTGTTCAATGTGCTTGCTTGCATTGACTATGAACTGGATGATGGGTGTTGTCATAATTTAACCACACTGGTATTAGTTTACATGGGGGGGGGGGGGGGGCACTAGAGAATGGTATTTATTCTGTGTGTTGTCGAAAGCTTTCATAGCTGGAATCACTGGGTTGTGGTGAGTTTTCCGGGATGTGTGGCCATGTTCCAGCAGCATTTTCTCCTGATGTTTCACCCATATCTATGGCAGGCATCCTCAGAGACTGTGTGGTCTGTTGGAAACTAGGCAAGTGGGGATTATATATCTGTGGATTGTCCAGGGTGGGAGAAATAATAATAATAATAATAATAATAATAATAATAATAATAATAATAACTTTATTTTTATACCCCGCCCCATCTCCCCGGGGGGACTCGGAGCGGCTTACATGGGGCCATGCCCGACAACAATACAACAGCAGCAATAAAACAATAAAACAAATATTGAGAATAAAACAAATGTCACATCAATAAAACATTAACATCAGTAAAGAACTCATGTCTGTTGGAGGCAAGTGTGAACATTGCAATTGGTATTGAATAGCCTTGCAGCTTCAAAGTCTAGCTGCTTCCTACCTGGGGGAATGCTTCATATATCAACCCCTCTTGCCTAGTTTCCAACAGACCTCACAACCTCTGTGGATGTCTGTCATAGATGTGGGTGACATGTCAGGAGAGAATGCTGCTGGAACAGGGCCAGACATCCCAGAAAACTCACAGCAACCCAATGATTTATTATTCTCTTTAGCAAAGAGGTGTTAAAGTTTATAGATTTATGGCCGCAGCTGCAAGAGAAAAGCAGCAGCAGACAAATGGCTCCAAGGCAGTTAAAGTGTGAGATCTGGCATGAGGAGATCTGAAGTATTTTGGTTTTATGAGCCAAAGGAGGCAAAATTCATAGAAAGGGGACTGGCCTTACATATTGACAAAGCTTATAGAATATTTGAATTGTTTTACCTATGACTGGATTGTGCATCATACAATCCCTAGATTTAACAAGGTATGTTGTAAGATGAACAGCTCTGCTAGATAAAGTTTCTATGTTTTCAGAGCTTTGTTTCCTGAACATGGCATCTAGCAGGGATTTTATTGCCTAGTTTGAGAAGATTCTAGTTCTAGTTCCTAATGAGCCATTGAACTCACTGTGAACCAATTGCTGTGAGCAATGTGTTGTAGATCAGCCAAAGACTGATGGTTTAACTGAAGATTTAGAGAGGATTGTGGGCTTTGCTGTGGCACAAAGTGATGGGCTCTCAAGTCTGGGAAATTCAGGTCTGGGAAATGATGTTTCTGTGAAAAAACTGGCTTGGAAAGTGCAGGGCCCAATGAGTCAATAGTAGATAAGGATTCGAGTGAAGAACTGAGTGATAAGGAGTGTTCCCAGGAGAAGCCACCTATAGCTACGGATATCAAAAGTCTCAGTTTACAAATCAGAGCTGAAAATAGTGTACACAGGGCTGAGAGATTATGTGGGAAAGTTAGGGAGAAAATTCATGGGAAGCATAATGCTTTCATGGGTGTGTATTAAACAATAAGTTGTTTACTTTAAGAGCAGTTCAGGCAACACTGCGTTAGAGTGAGAAGCTAAGCCTGGGTTCTCTTGTTCATGGCTCAAGTCAAGCCTTGATTTTTGATTTAATATATCCTCAAAGTTTTCTACTTTTCTGTTCATGTTCTCCTGCTCAAGCCTTAGTAGTTATATCTTCCTGAATGTGGATTTAAGCTGTATCTGTGATTCTTGACTGTTCCTGGACTTTGTCACCTTTGGAACTTTATGACAAATTTGGATTATTGTTTGGTTCTTACCTTTTGTTATACCTTTTTGGATTATATATTTTCGTTCCTTATTCCTGATTTTTAGTCTGCTTTTTATCTGTTTTTACAACAAACGGTTTGCTTATATTTCTGGACTCTTGTGTGGTGCAGTGGTCATAGGTGTTTCCAGGCCTGGACTTCAACTCAATGAACGCTGCCTTGAGCTCTTGAGATGAACTGTTTATTTTTAACCAGTCCCAGGCAATCGAAGGGCAATGTTCTCTAAATAACTTGGGTGAAATCTACGAACAGCGTGGCACTTTATAGAGTTCCCATATGGACCATCTGTCTGATATAGTGTGTGATTTGTGCATTTGTGGGAATTGATAGGAAAATGAAATATGTTGCAGATCAAACACTTAGTGAGATGCACACATTGGGAAACACAGGAAATGCTTGCCTGATTCTCTCACCCGTCCTGCGTTTGCCTGGCACCCTGTTTCCATCTCTGCCCTTGTTCTGTTAACAAGCATTTGGTCGCAAGTTGGTTCAGATTTATCTCTCCCAAAGTATGCCAACCAAAGCCTGGCCAGATATAATGTATTCATCCTTTGGGAGTTTACTTTGAACAGCTCCTGCGGTCAAAAAAGTTCATTTAATTGTTCCCCTCTAAGCTTATGACTGTTCTTCATAGCATTGCACACATCTAATACCTAGCATGTGAAAGCACCGATCTGGAAACCAGAATATTTGTGCTATCACAGTTATTTAAACACTTCAGCTTGAATGCTGTTGGTCGTCCCAACCAAAATAGACCCAACTCAACCAAAATGGATTGTTGAATAGGGTTATTATGTGTTTTCCAGGCTGTATGGCCATGTTCCAGAAGTAGTCTCTCCTGACGTTTCGCCCACATCTATGGCAGGCATCCTCAGAGGTTGTGAGGTATATGGAGAAACTAAGTGTGGAGATGTGGCAGGGAGGAATCTTTTTATCCCACTGCTGCCACCAAATTGTGGAGATCTCAGGCAGAGAGGAATTTTTTTTCTTTATTCTCTTTTTCTTTCTGATTCTTATTCACATTAGATGGTAGCGTTACTTAGTTTTGAATATAGGTGACAGAGACTTGGATATTGAAGAACAAAAACAAGTTTATTTCAGGCAGAGAGCTTAGTGGTTACAGTAACTTCTTTAAAGGCACTTAGATAATGGTTGCAAAGTTATTAACGGATCACTTTGGATCTAACTGGGATTGCTTTCCCTTCCTACTCAGACTCTACAAATAAACCTAAACAAGTCACCTAACTTGCTTAATTTAACACCACTGGAGATCTGAGTTCCCCTGGTTTCCCTAACCTGGAACCAGTGTCTTCCCTGTGACTAAAATCACAGACTATACTGTTTTTTAAAACATTCCCTCCTTTTTCTTCAAACGGAGGTTGGCTCCACCCTCGTTACTATGGCAACCTGCCTCAGAATGCTGAGCTGGTTACCATCCCCCACGCACTGGTGACTAATACTTACCCTTTTAAACATAGTTAAACCTGACTTTTAAAATGAAATTAAACATGACATCTATAAATCAAAATAAAAACACATTTCTTCACACTAAGCAAAGAAGGTTTATATATCTGGCTACCAGTATTAAAAAAAACTCCAAAACCAGACCAGTAAATAAGGAGCAGCACTCTGAAAACAGAAGAATTCCAGACAGGAATCAATCAGGGACAGCTAACGACTGTGAACAAAGGATTCCCCCAGGCCAGGAGGTGAGGCTGGGAAGGCCATTTAATGCTAACAAAGGTGATTAATTACAACATTCATACTGACCTTCAACAGACAAGATTTCTTCCCCCCACCCAGGAACTTGCACAGATATATATTAAGCTTCCTTGCTTAGTTTCTCCATACCTCACAACCTCTGAGGATGCCTGCCATAGATGTGGGTGAAACGTCAGGAGAGAATACTTCTGGATCATGGCCATACAGCCCGGAAAACACACAACAACCCTGTGATCACGGCCATGAAAGCCTTTGACAACAGATTGTTGAATAGTGAGTCCATGCAAAATGCCACTTTTCATAGGTCTACTCTAATGAGGGATCCAAGGCCAGAAAATTAATCCAATTGTAGTCCCAACTACAATGGAGTTCCAATGGAGACACTGATTCAAGGCTCATTGAACCATTGAGTGATGTTTTTCCCTTGGATTCAAGGAATCATAGAACTATAGAGTTGGAAAGAACCCAAAGGCCATTTAATCTAAGCCTCTACCAATGCTGGAAATCTACGCTAAAGCATCCCTTACAAATGGCCATCTACTGTCATACAAAAGGGTTGTATCCAAACTGCAATGAAAATAAGAGGAAAATATATTATTCCACAATTACAGATCCAACTAAATCCAGCTAGGATTGTGAAGAATCTTGTTGTGGTTCTTGTTTCATAAGTCAACTTATGATGACTGCAAGATTAGTTTGTGACAGGGCTTTCTAGAGTTGAGAGAGTGTGACTTGCCCAAGATCACCCAATGGGTTTCTTTCCAAGACCAAGTGGGAATTGAATCCTGGTCTCCAGGGTTCAAACCACTACAGCACAGTGGCTGTTGTTACTATCCATAGCCACAAAAGAGTGAACTGTTAAAGTTGCTGAGTTAGCCTCAACTAAAACAGATTTTAAAGAATAAGCCAACTGAAGATTGTTTGACACATTTTCCTGTGGATATTTTGACAGGTGAGTTTGCTATTCCCTGGAACAAAATCAGTGATGGACAGGATCCCCAGGAATGCTGAAAAGGCAAACCTCTTCCTCCCCAATACAGTCCTACCTCCTGCCAACCTTGACATGGCGTGGTGGCAGATGGCCCAGTTCCTACTGTGCTTTTTGTCAACTCTTCAAATACAGATTTTGAACCAAGGGCACTGCAAAAAAAATATTGGAAAAGCAAGGGGCTAAAGTATCCCCCTCTTTCTCCTCCAAAATGATAACTCTAAGGATGAAGGAGTTTTAACTAATGCTGTACTAGACCTTGGAAGCAATGTGTTTCCTTTGGTGGTCAATGGCTTCCATGGCAGGAGGACTGTGAGTTGTTTTGTCTGGAAGAAGATGTACCCTAATCCCAGGACACTACTGTATCTAGAGCATTGACCTAAAATGCTGGAGGTAACATTAATTGCTTCTGGACTTCTTCTATTACCTGCTGTGAAGGAATGCTGCTAGCCTTCAGCTAAAGGGCTTCTTCTGAGGTACGAGGGTTGAATGAAAAGTAATGCCTTCACCTTTGTAACTCAACAGATGACAGTCCTGGTATGCAGCAGGTACTGGCTTGTTCAGTAGACTCTCCTCTACAGTTCCATTGGGCGAGAAGCCTTATCATTGAACGGTTGTGTTGTTAAAGTGCGAAGTACAGAACCCTGCGCAGACGGTTGGTCAATGCAACTTAAGCAACATGCAGTCATTGAATTCTTGACAGCAGAAGGTGTCACCCCAAAGGAGATTCATCAGAGAATGCAAGCTGTTTATGGTGATTGAGTTGCTAAGAGTACTGTGCGTTGATGGGCAAGTACGTTTAAAGATGTTCAGGTGGGAATATCTGACTTGCATCACAAACAAAGAGTTGGACGTCCTGTGACAGCAACCACCAAATTTCACAAGCAAAAGGTTGACAGATTGATTCAGGACAATTGTTGTATCACTCAGAGAGAAATTTCAAGCATCATCGGCATTTCACAAGAACGTGTGAGTCACATTATTGCTTTACTTGGCTATCGGAAGATCTGTGCACAATGGGGACTGTGAGACGCCGGTTCGGAAACAGAGTGTCAACTTCTTCCGTGATGGCTTCAGAAAACTTGTTCATCGTTGGCAGAAATGTATCCAATTGTCTGGTGATGATGTGGAAAAGTGAATAGTGGTAGTTAAAGAGCACATTCTAAGGATTATTTCTGCGTTTGATTTATTAAAATATTCCCATCCAAACCCAAGTAATGAAGGTTGAGGCATTACTTTTCATTCAACCCTTGTAGGTCTCCTGCTGCAGAAAGCTTAGTTTTTGGTATCCATGAAAATCCAGGAAAGATGGGAGTAAATCCAACATTCCACTGGAGAAGGAATACAAATGAAGAAAATCTGTGAAATCCCATTTACACAAAGACAAAGCCATCATCCATCAGGTCTACTCCATCCCATCCCCAATCGATTCCTTCATTCAATTCATGCCAAGGCAGCAAACAGGTGCATAACCAGGCTGGAAGTAGCTCTGGAAGTAGCCCAGGCAGGAAAATCATGCTTGGAAAGACAAGAAGTTGCCAAAATTTAACTAGGAATGCCAAAAGAAGATTGTAGATTTTACTCCTGCAAGGTGGAACCAAGGGTTGTCACTTATCAAAGGATGAAGCGGGATTTCTCTCATCCACCAAACTGGAAATTGCTCCATCAGGGGCTTACCGTTGAGGCTTCGGACCAAGAACCATAAGACAAGTCAAGGCCCAGGAAAACAGCTGCAGTCCTCAAGTGAGTCCAGCAGTTAGAGCCATGTTCCAAAAACCGTAGGCACAGCAAGCCAAAGCTGGATCCAGTCCAGAGAGTCTATTGGACAACATCCTGACGCTCCAGGGCAAGCGACAGAAGGAGGAAGAGAGTCAGCTTTCCAGCTGGTAGAGGAGGCTGGAGAGCCAGACAAACAGAGGCCGGGCTGGGGATTTTGAGCAGGAGATCTCAGCACGGAGAATGACAGTGGAATCAACTTCTGATGCAAATCATGCACTGGTTTGGTTTGGAGGGAAGTGTTTTGGGGGTAATTGTGCTTTTCTATGTGCTGCCAGATCAGTTTCAACATACAGGAGTCCATAAATGAGAGACTTTTAAGAGTGCTAGTCATCAGGTCTTGCATACTCAGGGCCACAGCATCATTGATTACCATATATACACATAAGGCAACATGTTGGATATCATCCTGGACTATACAAATCTCATCTATTAGCTATGTAGTGGATAGGTTAGAATGAGGGAAATCTATCTCTATATTCCATGTATGCCTAGATAGGCTTTTGCTAGTTGTTCTCTTCCTTCCTGTTTACATCCACTCCCCACATTGTTGATATAGTAATGTGAACCCTTTAGAGATGAGGTAACTTCCTCTATTTAGATTGGAATGTTAATTGCCCCAAAGGATCGGACCATGCGGTCGGGCATATCTCTTCCTCCTTTGTCTTCTGCCCACTCTACTGGCAAAATGTAGCTATTTAGATATTTTTGTTATTTTTCACCTTCTTACCATCCTTAGATGCTAGCTTAGAGAGCTAGTTAGCTCCAGAAGCTTTTCTATTCACAATGGATTTCTTTTTACCTCAATAAATACTTTTTGAACTTTCAAGGAGACTTTGCAATCCTTTGCCATCCTAAGCAACGAAGGCTTCCACAAACTCACCTCACGTAAGTTTCTGCTGCTTGTGAAGTGTGCTTCTGCCACTCTGCTATATTTTTGAGGAATCACCCTCGAAAGAGGGTTGTTTTTTTAGTCTAACCGCTCATAGATTCCCAACAAAGGGTTATGGGCCCAGCATGCTTCTGCCACTCTGCTATATTTTGTGGAATCACCCCCGAAAGAGGGTTGTTTTTTTAGTCTAACCGCTCATAGATTCCCAACACAACATCATGTATAAGCTGAAGACAGGATTAGGGGCCAAAATTACGGATTTTGACATGACCCATGTCTACACTGAGGGTCATTCTGTTGAGAGGGGCCAATGCTAACTCAAGGAGAGTGTTGCCCTACACAAGACCACCACTATTTCCCCATCCAGGCATTCAAAAAGACCAGAAACAGCTCCACAGTGGAAAGACTAGGACAGATTGGTGTTTCTTTTAGGTTCTCCTGGGACCAACTGGGTCTACAACTCCCAGAAATCTCATCCAGTTTACCAGCTGTTAGGATTTTTGGGAGTTGAAGGCCAAAACATCTGGGGACCCACAGGTGGAGAACCATTGGATTAAGCTCTTGCCTTTCATCATTCTGCTCGGAGAAGGGAATGGTCCCTTTTTGGATAAGAGTTAAGGTACAGTCCTCACACTGACCATCAATAAAGTCTACCCAGTTTTTTGAGGGTGATGTCTTTGACTTAGTTTTTTTAAACTTATTCATGGGTATATAGCAGGCATGGGCAAACTTGGGCCCTCCAGGTGTTTTGGACTTCAACTCCCACAATCTGGAGGGCCCAAGTTTGCCCATGCCTGCTCACCTGTAATGTGCTTCTTCTATCACAGGTGTAATGAGGTATGAATTTAAGGTTTACAGATGTTATGTTTAATTGTGTGTATATGTTTTAAAGGGGTAAGTATTAGAGTTACCAGTGCGTGGGGATGGTAGCCAGCTTAGCATTCTGAGGCAGGTTGCCATAGAAACGTAGCTGCTTCTGTAGAAATATAACTATTTCAAAGCTAGCAAGAAAGGGGCGGAGCTAGCTGGATGAAAAAGGAGGGAATATTTTGAAGAGAGTTCAGTCTGTGATCGGAAGAATCACAGGGAAAGACTGGTTCTGAGGTGGTTAGAACCAGGGAAGTTCAAAAGTCAGTCTGTGATCGTGAGAGTCACAGGGAATAGACTGGTTCCAGGTTTAGGGAAACCAGGGAAGTTCAAATCTCAGTCTGTGCTCTGATGAGGGACAGGAAAGATTGATTCTAGGTTGATGGGATCAAGGAGACTCAATTGTTCATTTTGAGTCGGTTTTAAATAAGTTTAATGTAGTCTGTGTCCTGGAAAGGCACAGAGAATCTGTGATAGTATATTATAGGGGTGACTGTGGTTTGAAGTCACTTGATAATCCAAGTTTCAGACTTTGGGAACCAATCCCAGCTGGACTCACAGAGATCCATTGAAGTAACAGTTAGAAAGGAGCAGAGGAATAGGTTTTAACTACTTTAAGTAAAAGAAGTGATACTTTAGAGAGTTTGATTCAACTTATTCTAGTATTGTAACTGTTAATAAGAATACCTCTAAGTGAAACATCTTTTGTAACCACCAAGCTGGTGCCTGAATAAACTTGTTATTGTTCTTTCAACATCCAAGCCTCTGTTGCATATATTCTAAACCAAGTTACGCTACCCTTTAAAGTAAAAGTAAACATCTCCCTGCGTCTTTGGTGGTTGCATCTTTATTAGTTCTTTACAAATTTGGGGCAGCGGGTGGGATAAAAAGATTCCCCCCTGCCTAAAGGAGCCTTAGATGTTCATAGTCCTTTACAAATTGGTGGCAGCAGTGGAATAAAAAAGATTCACCCTGCCTGAAAGAACCTCAGTCATTATTAGCTCTTCGCAACAGGTATGAAATAATTTGCAATTATGCTAAATCCTTGTAAAAAGTGAACTGAGACAAAACACTCCCCCATCCCTAACCACCCCATGAAAAAATCTAAAATGCTGAGTATCTGCAGGCAGCAGACTTTTGCCATTCCCCCGGCCCGATGCTCATCACAAGGCCTGCCTTAGTGTAGGGCAGAATGTAAGTGTATGGATCACACTTGACAGCTTGTCCCACCTCCATCCCCTCTGCCACTGGGCAACCTGCCTTAGATGCCTTTTGGAAAGCTCGGGTCTCAAGTGGGTACGATAGCCAAGCTCATCTTGGTTCCAAGGAATGTGCGAATCACATTGTGAGTGCTGATCTCCGATGAATCAGTTCTGGTTGCCACGTTCACCGAAAATGTTCCTGGGGAAATGTAGAAATATGCAGAAAGGCAGCCCTGCAGGAAAGTTCGAGAAAAGGAAATGAGATGAAGCTGTGCAAAGGAAGTGAGAGGCCAAGTACAGTAAGCGAATACGTTGGATAATAAGGAGAGATTAAGGAAAAGCCTATTAAACATCAAATTAGGTTATGATTTTACAAATTAAGCACCAAAACATCATGTTATACAACAAATTTGACAGAAAAAGTAGTTCAGTGCACAGTAATACTATGTTGTAATTACTGTATTTACGAATTTAGCACCAAAATATCACGATGTATTGAAAACATTGACTACAAAAATGCATTGGATAATCCAGAACGTTGGATAAATGAGTGTTGGATAAGTGAGACTCTACTGTACGTTTTGCACCACTGTGCTGTTGGAAAGGAAGAAGCACCAACAATGGTATAGAGAGAGCAATTGGGAACAGAGGGAGCCCATGTCTGCTGTCCTGTTTTTTTAATCTCTACTTATTTATTTATTTATTTATTTGTTTACAATATTTATATTCCACCCTTCTTTCTCACCCCGAAGGGGACTCAGGGCAGATCATAATATACATATACAAGACAAACATTCAATGGCATATGAACATAAGAGACAGAGATAGACACAGAGGCAATTTAACCTTCTCCAGCTTCCAGCTTCCTGAGGGGATGCCCAATTCCGGCCACAAGGGGGAGCAGCTGCTTCATCATCCACTGTGACGGCGACCTCCTCATTCTAAACGTTGCTGGATGATTTTTTATGGTGTCATAAATTAGTTAAATTAGCCTCTCCACATATAAGTGGTACCCAAGTTTCCTACTTGATAGATGCAACTATTGTTTGGGTTGCTTAGATCAACTATGAGCAGAGCTATTTTTTATTTTAATGGTCGAGTGCTCACTCCGCCACAAGCTGGCCTCGAACTCATGACCTCTTGGTCATAGTGATTTATTGCAGCTGGCTACTTCCTATGTAACTCAAGGTGTTTTGCTTTCTTCTTGCATGTAGAAGTCACTTCACCCTTCTTTCCTAAAGTTTTTAGTGTGTTTTCAAGAAAGAAACATCACGAAGCTTTTTTTTCCTGCCCTAAGTTGCCTCTCACAGAAATATGAGACACACATACATATACATAGTATACATATATCTTTATTTATTTATTTATTTGCAGTATTTATAGTCCGCCCTTCTCACCCCGAAGGGGACTCAAGGCGGATCACAATGTACATATATATGTCAAACATTCAATGCCATTAGACAAACGACATATATAGACAACCGCATATAGACAGACACAGAGGCAATTTAACATTCCAGCTTCTGTCTTCATGAGGGTATGCTCGATTCTGACCACAGGGGGAGCTGCTGCTTCATCGTCCATTGTGACGCCGAGTCCTTGATGGAGTACTTCCTCACCTTCCGCACACTGCTGGAGATTTTATGGCATCATAAATTAGTTAAATTAGCCTCCCCGCATAAGCGGTACCTAAATTCCTATTTGGCAGATGCAATTGTCTTTCGGCTGCATAGGTCAACTCAACAGCAAGCTGGATTATTAATGGTCAGGAGCTTGCCCTGATACATATATGAGCAAATATGTGGTAGTTACATACAAAACCCAATAACTGATTGAGAGTCACTGAATGTTTGAATAGAGTAGAGCCATCAAATCAGTTGGATTTACCAGTGAGTTGTCTTACCTTTCAACAATGAATTCAATATATCTGCTCTAATGGGGAACCATTCAAGGAGGTTCCAAACTATGCTTCCCAAATGTTATCAGAAGTGGAGTCTACTCCAGAGGTTCTATGAATTGTAATATTTATTCACCTTTTTCCTTGCTTTCAATTGCACACTTCCCTGACACAAGCATTTTGTTATGTTTTGTTTCAAAGCCAATCTTAGCCCCTTATGCAAAAAGTGCTGATATCTGAATGCAGCTGAGTTCTAGTTCACTTACAGGTTCAGCAATTGCCAATTCAATGAGCATGTGTCCAAAAGCAAACTGAATGTCCCTGTATTTCCTGTCTCCAGAAACTTATGTCTTGAGATATATAGCTTGAGATGCTATTGAGCCCAGTCTTATCCAATGATCCATCTATCATGAATTTATCTAATGCCCTTTCAAAGTTATTATTCAAGATGGGAAACAATGCTGCAGCCACATCCTGATGCAAATATCCTAAACCAGTTGTGTGCTCGCCGCATAAAAGAATACTGTCTTTGTCTTAAAGCAACATCACTTTCCAACCCACAAAACCAACCACATGTCCTTGGCAACCCACATTGCCTTTTGTTTCCTTTGCTGATGCCGATCCAGCTCAGAACTGTTTCTCTTGAACAGCATATCACACAGAACTTGAAAAAGTTATTATTCTGGATTTCTGATCCCATGGGTTCTGGACTGTAGCAGGCTAATCAGCTTTTCAGTAGAGTACAATTGTTACTTCTGACCTTCTTCCTGCTCACTGTTTAGTAAACTCACAGGATTCAGTTGTCATCCAAAACAACAGGAAGCTTCACTCTTCAGTTCCACTATTTACAGCTGCACAATTCAGGATACAATAATCCACAACCAGGCTTATACTTACAAAACGAGATTCAGTCAGCAGTAATGCATAGCAAAATAGTCACAGGTACAGATTATTATTTTTTTATTTACAGTATTTATATTTCACATTTCTCACCCCAAAGGGGACTCAGGGAGGATCACAGTAAACATATACATGGCAAACATTCAATGCCATTAGGCATACAACATATATAGACAGACACAGAGGCAATTTAACATTCCAGCTTCCAACTTCCTGAGGGTATGCTCGATTCCGGCCAGGGGGGAGCTGCTGCTTCACCATCCACTTGTGATTGTTGCAACTCAGCTGGAACCTCAGGGTGACTCTGATGGGGATTATGGGATTCAGGTTCAAAATGACTCTGATGGGGATTATGGGATTCAGGTTCAGAGTGTCCCTGTTGTAGAAGATGAGGAACAGGGAGTTTTTCCCACAGGAGGGAATGGTGTTGATGATACTGAAACTAGCCAAGTGCAAATCGACTCAGAAAAGGAGGACAGTTCTTAGTCTGATAACAAGCCGGTTGACACTAACGAGCAGGCTGACCTTGAGGGAACGGAATCTCTAGATCAAGCTGACCGTTTGGAATTCAGGGTTCGAAGGAGTGTGAGAATAGCAAACAAGAAGGAGGTCAGAGGCCAAAGAAATGCTTTCATGCTTCGCAAAGGGTATTAAAACAGTGTGTTGGGAGACAAATTTTTGTCAAAGCAACCTTTCGCTCAAGCCAAGAAGCAAGCTCTCGTTTTCCTGGATTATCTTGCAGCCTTTGTGTGTTCATAGGACTTTGTCATGCTTTAATGGGCCTCTGTTTAAGGAGCTCCACTGGCTGCCGCTTACTTTCCGAACCCAATTCAAGGTACAGGTTCTTACCTACAAAGCCCTAAACGGTCTAACCCTACCTTAGAGACCGCATTTCCCCCTATGAACCCGCACGATCTCTTCGCTCGTCGGGGGAGGCCCTCCTCTCGCTCCCACCACCCTCGCAGGCGCGGTTGGTGGGGACGAGAGAGAGGGCCTTCTCTGTCGTGGCCCCCCAGCTTTGGAACCTGCTCCCTAGGGAGATTAGGCTGGCCCCCACCCTCCTCTCCTTCCGGAAGAATCTGAAAACCTGGCTTTTCCGGAAAGCCTTTGATGAGTGACTTTTGTTGGTTTAAGATGCCTGCCTACGTAATAATAGACCCACTGATCTGCCCTCTTATTGTCATTATTGTCATTTATAGTACTTCATTGACTATGTCAATTATGTAACTATCTCCCCCCGACTTGACACATTCACCTTTTGGCCCAGACTTGTGTTTGATATACCTGTTTTAACATTTTATCTTGTAAGATTGTCCTTTTCGATTGTTTTACCGATATTGTTGATTTATTGTTGTAAATTTGTGTTTTTGTTTTGATTTTATATTGTGATGTTGGGCAAGGCCCCATGTGAGCCACCTCGAGTCCCTTCGGGGAAATGGGGCGGGGTACAAGAATAAAATTATTATTATTATTATTATTATTATTATTATTATTATTATTATTGTTTATTCCTTATGATTTCTTGGATTATTCTCTAAAGCCTTGTTTTGTAACAATCTTTTGGAACTTTACTTTTGCTTTTAAAGAACTATTTATTTTCTATTTCCTAATAAACTACAAAAGACTTCAACCTGTGTGCAGCCTGGTGTATATAGCAAGGTGAAACTAACCTGAGGTGCGACAGTGACACTGAGTCCTTGATGGAATACTTCCTCATTCTTCTGCATGCTTCTGGAAGGTTTTGTGGTGTCTTAAATTAGTTAAATTAGCCTCGCCACATAAAGCAGTACCTAAATTTCCTACTTGACAGATGCAACTGTCTTTTGGGCTGCCTAGGTCAACAGCAAGCTAGACTATTTAATGGTCGGGAGCTCACTCCAACTCAACCATTTCTGCAATACCTTCTGGTGTTCCATCATACTCTTTCAGTCATTTCCCAGATTGTGACACCCCTGGCAGCGAGAGCACTGGAAACCAATACACTGAGGCCAATAAACAATCTAATATCTTTATTAAAGAATTGAAGAAATAAAGCAAAAGTAAGCAGAAGATAAAGTTCATCAATAGACCTTTTGGGAAAGGTCAAATATAGTCCAATAATATATTGTCCAATGTCCAATATTAAAGTTTAAAGGTTGAAATCCAAAAAACCGAAACGCACTCAAACTTCCAAGCAGTTTGAGTGGGGAAACGTCCAAGTCTTCTGCTAGAGTTACAAAGCAAGTCCAAGGCAAGGAATTGAAGACAAAACTAGATTCACAGCACGACAAGGCAAGGCTGAAATCACGGCAAGGCAAGGCAAGGCAAGGAAACACGGCTAGGCTAGGCACGGCTAGGCTGGAAGGTAGTGGATCCAAACGTGGTCCACACTTGGCTGGAAGTGAAGTTAATCCTTCAACCGACACGTTGACTCCACGCTGGCTAGCCAGCGCACAGAACTTTTAAGGAACTTCAAATCTCTCCACAGAGCAGGTGTCCAAATGCTCTTTTCCCAAGGGAAAAGAGCTAAAACAACATCTTCAACCAGATGCGATCATCCCTGAGAATTCTCAGGGGAAAACAGGTTAATCAGCAGATTCTCTGGCTGCTAATTGTGCGCTCCTTCTCCTGCCAGCTTTTTCAAACCTACTAGTTTCCCAAAACAAAGGAAGGGGAACTGGTGGGAGAAGCCTCCGTTTCAAGGGCCTTTTTAATGAGCTGTGGACTAGAATTGTCAATAGGGAGCATCTGGAACGGGGCAGAATCTTGCTGAATCGGCACAAACCCCATTTCCTCGTCACTTTGGTCCATAATGGAGGCAAGATCACGGCCCAAGGGTTCAGGGGACATCACACAGATGTTAGTCACATGTCCATCAGAACTGTATTTTACACATGGATTAAATGCTCAGGCATTTCTATGCAACAGACTCTATAGTTAACTTATTGAAGAAGTTGACCATAGAGTGTGCTAGAGAACCTAGGGACTTCTTGGAAGAGTATTTTTAATTAAATATGCAAAAGTGAAGCCCACCGACAATATATAGTGTGAATGACTTGCTCTCAAAGTCCTATACTTTGGACTGTGGGCAAAGTTCTATATTTTGGAGTATTTTGGAGTGTTGTCCACATTCATGCATGAATGTGGACAATATGTTGATTTTACAAAGGTAGATTAACTGAAAATAGTATGTTTATTTGGTATTTATGCAGATACATTAATACAGTAATGAATACAGTAGTTACTTCCTTCATGGCTTGATTTTTTTTTGTTTTGTTTTGTGTGTCTTCAAAATATTTCTGGCTTACAGCCATCTGGGTTTTCTTGGCAAGATTTGTTCAGCAGAAGTTTCTCTTTGCCTTTTTCTCTGGTTGAGAGAATGTGACTTGACCAAGGTCAACCAATGGGTTTCTATGGCCAAACAGGAATTCAAACCCTAGTCTCCAATATCATACTCCAACAGCCAAACAACTATACCATGCTGGCTCTCACATCTTGGATTCCAACCGCCCTTTATTGCTGTTTCTTAAACCTGGTGACAATAGTGCCTACTCAACACAAAATAACTCTGTCAATGCTATGGGACAATTGGTAAAGTTTAGCTATAATGCTATTTAGAATCCTAAAACCCATCCATTGCACAATGCCGGCTACTGTGTTCTGGATGCTGTGCTGCAAAATAGTAACTTTTCCAAGCTCTGCATGCATGAATGCTCATGTCAGCTGGCAGATGTGTTTGGGACATATCAGCCATCAACGTCATGGATGAAGCATCTACCCATTGCTCCAGTTTTCCACAAAAGACTCCGGAAAAGGTCATCTCCTCCATTTGACAGCCACAGCTCTAACAAATGAGTTTATTTCTCATTTATGCTGCAACTTATCATGCTTAAAAATCTGCCAATTACTCCATCAGTCAATCAAAGAGTTTTTAAAACACGTGTCCTTTCCATCACAAAGAACCTAGTTTCTCGACATGTCTATGTGCCTTCAAGTCGCCTGAGACCCCATGCATTTCAGAGTGTTTTTTGAAGATCAGGAATACTCAGAAGTGGTTTTGCTCTTTCCTTCCTTTGAAAAGAAGCTACAGAGTCTTGTATTTGTCAGCAGTCTCCCTTCCAAGTGATCACCAGGGCACACCCTGCTTAACTTTCATAATCAGCTGGTATCTGGTGCCTAAAGGTCATTTATAAAGGGCAAAATTAGGGATTAAATTCAGTGCAAAAACCGAGACACCAGGTGTAAATGTCTAAGTGAATGTATACATAATGGTTTACTACACCACCCTTTTGATGAAAGCCAACATTGTGTATTCATCAATGTACGATATAGATGATAGAAGGAGAAATGGATGGATGGATGGAGAGAGAGAGAGAGAGAGAGAGAGAGAGAGAGAGAGAGATAGCAAAAGATACTGAATCCTGGTGAGATCCATCATGCCGGTGTAGTGCAAATCAATACCCACAAAGTTAAATGATGCAACCCCAGTTTCTATCAAACATTATCACTGTGCATATGACTGTGTATTTCCCAGGCTACCTGCTCCTTATGCAACATCAGTGCATGGTTAAGATGGCTAGAGTTATGAAGGAGGACAAGCACATCAACTAGGAGATGCTGCAACAGTGTGCTTTTGCCTGACAAAAACCCTTCCTTTGCTGTCCTCTCCTCCTTAGTTAATTCAGGACAAACTACTTTGGCACTTTGAATCAACTTGCAGCCATGGAAGGAAACTGAAGAAGGGAAAAGTGGGAGAAAGAGAGAGAAACTGGGACATTTTATAAGCTGCTGCAAAGTGGGATGACATCAGATTAATTTGGACCAGTGTTTCTCAAACCGCTTCTCTAAATGTTTTGGCCTTTAGATCCAACAATTCCTAAGAGCTGGTAAACTGGCTGGGATTTTTACAAGCAAAAGTCCAAAACACTTGGAAGAACAAAGTTTGAGAAAGACTGATCTAGACTTTTCCTACTATCTGGACAGAATGTTGTCAAAGGCTTTCATGGCCAGAATCACTGGGTTGCTGTGAGTTTTCCTGCTGTATGGCCATGTTCCAAAAGCATTCTCTCCTAACGTTTTGCCCACATCTATGGCAGGCATCCTCAGAGGCCATAGATGTGGGCGAAACGTCAAGAGAGAATACTTCTGGAACATTGCCATACAGCCCGGAAAACATGTAACAACCCCACATCTATGGCAGGCATATTCAAAGGTTAGATAGAGGATGTCTGCCATAGATGTGGTCAAAACCTCAGAAGAAAATGCTTCTGGAACATGACCATACAGCCAGAAAACTCACAACAACCCAATCTGGGCAGAGTTTGTCTTTTCCTTCTTCTTCCTTTCCCAGTTGTGGAAGCCTTGCTCATTAAAAGCATTCCAGCCTATATGAATTCATTTGTCGAGCACTTTTTCAGGTGAGACAACTCCACCAGAGTTTGGAGAATCACATTCACCTTTCCAAACCAATGCGTTGTTGAACCCAATAACTCTTTTGGCACATGGACAATTTCACCACATTTCCCCCTGCTCTGGACCATTTTAGAACTCTTAAGAGGTCTTTTAAACTACAAGAAATGGCCTGATAGTTGACTTCCAGGCCCCTTTTTGTTGAAAAATGACCCCTCCTGAGGTTCAAATGGACCAAGGGACTCGAAAAGTTGAGAAATTGAACCCTGATCTACACTACAGTACTATCCCAGGGAAATGGCATACAACACATGGAATACATTTCTCCCCTCCCTGATGTTAATATTTGTGAATTATAGAATGTATCACAGGTGTGATAGATAACTTTAAAATGTGTGCATGGATTTATAGATGAATTAACCTCATTGCCATACTTGAGTTTAATTAAGTATTGACAACCCTTGTTATTGAGTATTAATTGATTATGATGTGCATGGAGCATTTTTTAAACCCAGTTTTGCCTTATCTTCTTAATGGATCTGGTGACTATATTAATATCTACTACAACAAGAAAATAAAAAAGAAGGTACTTCAGTTCACATATACACCTTGTTCTTTTCTATATAATAATAACAACAACAACAACAACTTTATTTTTATATCCCGCTCCCATCTCCCCAAGGGGACTCAGGGCAGCTCACATGGGAACGAGCACAACATCAACATACATTAAAACACAATTTATAATTTAAAACAATATAAAACAAGAAAAACAATATAAGACAATATAAAACAGCATAGAACATATCAAGCGTAGTATGAGTTTTTGAATGGGAAAATCATTATTTTTATAATGATCATGATCACCCACCATGAGCTTTACTAAGCCATTTAATCATACTTTACATTTATAACAGTTTAGGAAACAGGGCTACTCCTTTTTTGGTGAAAGCTGAACTCAAGATGCCAAGGATATCTTCAGCTCTGGCACCATTGGGTTGCATATCTTGACATCCCATTAAGTCCGTCTTTTGTCTCTTGGCTGCTTTTTCTGCATTTAAGGAGTGTGCATAAAACATGCTCCTTAAAGCCTGTTTCGCCAGGCAGTAAATATTCTCCCATTTTATACCTGTTGAGGGAGAGATCCATCAATCAGCAGAAAATGTTCAGCCGTGGCTTAGATTGGTATCAATCAAGGTTTGAGTTTGGAAAGACGGGTAACGGCAGAGGGGTGGAAGAGACGCAATGATTTGAGGGCGGAAAAAAGAGACAAGAAAAAACAGAAAGCACTACTTATTTTATTTATTTATTTACAGTATTTATATTCCGCCCTTCTCAACCCGAAGGGGACTCAGGGTGGATCACATTATACACATATAGGGCAAACATTCAATGCCCATATATACATAGAACCGAGACAGAGACAGACAGACGCAGAGGCAATTTAACCTTCTCCTGAGGGGATGTTCGATTCTGGCCACAGGGAGGAGCAGCTGCTTCATCATCCACTCTTGACCGCACTTCCTCATTCCAACGTCGTAAATTAGTTAAATTTGCCTCCCCACTTTATAAGTGGTACCTTATTTCCTACTTGATAGATGCAACTATCTTTCGGGTTGCTAGGTCAGCAACGAGCAGGGGCTATTTTTTATTTTTAATTGACGGATGCTCACTCCGCCACGGGCTGGCCTCGAACTCATGACCTCATGGTCAGAGTGATTTATTGCAGCAGGCTGCTCACCAGCCTGTGCCACAGCCCAGCCAACTTGCCATGTTCACTTATCTACACTGAAGAATTATCACAGTTTAACACCACTTTAACTGCCATGGATTCCTCCTAAGGGATTCTTAGTATTTTGGTTTGTTGTGGTACCAGAATGCTCCAAAATAGAAGGCAAAAATATCTCACAAAACTGCAAATCCCAGCATTCTATAGCATTGAGTCATGACAGTCAAAGTAGTGTCAAACTGCTATAATTCTACAGTAGACTTGTGAGCAGATTTAGTTTCCCCATTTTCCTTTGGTACCTTCGTTACTTCAGGAGCAGGTAATGGTAAGGGCTCTCCCAATACGAAAACGCACCCAACATGAAAACAAACAGGATCCGAACTTGGCTCCTCCTTCCCTATTCCCCATCACAGTTGAATCTTTTTGATTTTCCTATATTTTCCTGATTCTTTTTATTTAGTGGGACAGATTAGGAGCCAGGGAATTTCAGAAAAACATCTACTTCTGCTTTATTGACTATTCTAAACCCTTCAACTGTATGGATCATAATAAACTGTGGCATGTACTTGGTGGTCTGGGGATACCAAGTCACCTTGTCTGTCTCCTGAGAAATCTGTGTAAAGACCAAGTAGCCACAGTAAGAACAGACCACGGAACAATAGACTGGTTCAAGATTGGGAAAGGAGTGCGGCAGGACTGTATCCTCTCACACTACCTATTCAACTTGTACACAGAACACATCTTGCGACATGCGGGGCTTGAGGAATCCAAGGCCAGAGTTAAAATTGCTGGAAGAAACATTAACAACCTTAGATATGCAGATGATACCACTCTGATGGCTGAAAGCGAGGAGGAGCTGAGGAGCCTCATCACCGGGCTGCAGTTAAACGTCAAGAAAACCAAGATCATGGCAACCAGACCGATTGACAACTGGCAAATAGAGGGAGAAAACGTGGAGGCAGTGACAGACTTTATATTTCTAGGTGCAAAGATCACTGCAGATGTAGACTGCAGCCAGGAAATCAGAAGACGTTTCCTTCTTGGGAGGAGAGCAATGGCCAACCTTGACAAAATAGTGAAGAGCAGAAACATCACACTGGCAACGACGGTCCGCATAGTGAAAGCAATGATATTCCGCATAGTAATCTATGGATGCCAGAGCTGGACCATAAGGAAGGCTGAGTGAAGGAAGAGAGACGCTTTTGAACTCTGGTGCTGGAGGAAAATCCTGAGTGTGCCTTGGACCTTGGCAAGAAGATCCAACCAGTCCATCCTCCAGGAAATAATGTCCAATGGCTGCTCACTGGAGGGACGGATATTAGAGGCAAAGCTGAAGCATTTTGGCTGCACCATGAGGAGACGGGAAAGCTTGGAAAAGATCACGATGCTGGGGAAAATGGAAGGAAAAAGGAAGAGAGGCCGACCAAGGGCAAGATGGATAGACGGTATCCTTGAAGGAACTGGGGGTGGTGATGGCCGACAGGGAGCTCTGTGTCAGGGGATGATGAGGTGCAGAGTGGATTCCAAAAACTCATCATCCCGGTCTCACCTCTTTCTCCAGACTGTCTTCCCATGCTGAGAATCAGCACTGGTCAACAAACACTCCAGCAGGTGAAGGGGTCAGTTGAAAATCAACTGTTGTTAAACTTTATTTACATATCTATTTACAGTTGCACTTCTCGGCTTCAGAGCATAGCATTCATAATCCATCTCCAGCGAATGCTCAATGCCGAACACACACACTAACGACACTCCCCTGCATTCCACAGACCATGAAGGAAGTCCCGGTCAAACAAACTTGACCCCATTGGTCCTGTGATACGTCAATCAAAGCAGGTTCTTATTAACTCCATAACTACTGAAATGCCTTGCCGAAAACTCACACAGAAGGTATTTCTAAAAGCCTAGATTGATTTTAACATTTCACACAATTCACAATACCCTGACACTCTGGCCTGGACTGGCCCATGAGGTCACGAAGAGTCGAAAGTGACTGAACGAGTGAGACGACGACAATGATTAGGAGTTGGGGACCTGAGGTGTGCGTGTACATGTTTGGGAGCTTGGAGAGTCACTCTTTTAGCTTCTTCTTTTTTTCTTCCCTTCCTCTTCTTCAGAAAATACTTTTAAAAGATAATAATAATAATTATTAATAATAATCCCAGCAAACAAAAAAAGAAGCCTACCTCTCCTCTAGGAAGGAAGCAAAACCGGCAAGCAGAAAGGAGATTGCAGGCACTGAAAACAGAGGGGATTTTTAAGGAAGTCCAGGGAGGATAGCTCTACTGAGCTCCAGGTCATCGGTCTTCCTTCCCTGGACCTCCTTAAGGAGGGAAAAGGAAGGGACCTGAGGCTGTTAGGAATTGTGGGAGTTGAAGTCCAAAACACCTGGACGGCCAAAGTTTGCTGTGCCTGCTGTAAGAGAAATAGAAACAGAACTAAAACAACTGAAACAAGACAAGCACAAATGGCAAGAATGTACAAAGAAGAAATTAAAGAAGTGTCAAGAAGGATTCTTCCCTGCCATTGTTGGCTTCCCAGGCTGAGCTTCTCCTGTTCAGAATGGAAGCAAGAATGTCATGCTAGTACATTATGCCTCCATGTGCATGGAGACATAATGCACTGGATATGCTCATTTCACATTAGGAAAAAAAATCCCCACCTGCTCCTGAAGGGTTTGTATAACTTTTGTAAGGTTGCCTTGAAACCTCATCATCATAAACTTTTATTGTACGCGTGTAGCCTTTTGCAATATGTGGAATGAAACAGATTAAAAATATTTAAACTATTATTACAGATCTGTGTACAAACAACTAATAAAAAGTATTTTAAGAAATGTTCATACTACAGTGCATTGTCGAATGAAACGGACACATTGTTCCTTAGCTGCCAGTGAAAAACTGGGCTACAGAATATGGACAAATTATCTACAGAGCCACCAAGAAAATCCAACAAATGCTATGTTCAGCAAAGAACTCTGCCATATACCATGCAGCTGTGGACAAGGCTACAAAAGGACCATCAAATGTAGCATTGCTCGGGCTGTTAAAGTGGTACCAAACTGCATTAATTCTATAGTGTAGATACACCGCTATGGACATGAAAGGCACTGCAGACTAACTCAACCAGAGAAGTCAGCCATGGCAGAGCACTTGATGAACCAACCTTGGCACAGAAAATTATTTGAGAACACAGAAATGATTGACCCATCTGACCACCACCACGTCAGAAAACACAGAGAAGCCTTCATTGAAATGTGGACAATTTCAACAGAAAGGAGGAATCCATGAAAATGAACAAAATCGGGTCGCCAGTATTTCAAAACTCTAAAATCAGGTCAGTAAATAAAGAACAACACTCAGAAAACAGGGGAATTCCAGACAGGAAACAATCATGGTCAGCTAACACCTCCCAACAAAGTATTCACAAAGAAGGAAGCAGCCAGGTTTAGAAGCTGCAAGGCTATTCAATGCTAATCAAGGTGATCAACTGCAACATTCACACTTGCCTCCAAAAGACAAGAGATCTTCTTCCACTCTGGGCATTATTACACAGATATATAAATCCCACTTACCTAGTTTCCAACAGACCTCAGAACCTCTGAGGATGCCTGCCATAGATGTGGGTGAAGTGTCAGGAGAGAATGCTTTGGAACATGGCCAGACAGCCCGGAAAACTCACAACAACCCAGTGGACAAATACAGACTGAGGAAACAACAGGTGATGATAATGATGAGTAATGACATTGGGCAAACTTATGTCTGTAGAACGTATTCTCAAGTTCCCCATTGAATTTCTTTGTTGGATGGGAGTTTCTCTCCTCTGATTCTTTAGAACTGACCTGTACAACAGCAGTAGGTAGGTGCCAAAATTAAACTAAGCTAAACATTTTTGGGCCACAAATTGATTTTTAGAACCTCATTGAACTATAACTGTCAGCATTGGACCACAGCAGTTAAAGTGGTACCAAACTGCATTAATTCTACAGTGTAGATGCACCCTTATGACACTGAAATGGGAGAACCTTGACACGTTAGGGCTGTGGCTAGCACAGCAAGCGAAACCACCAGCTACAAAAGATCTTGTTAACCAGCTCAAGCTGTGGATCAGGGCGAGCTCCCACTGTCAGCCCCAGCTTCTCCTTACCTAGCAATTCGAAAACAACAATGGAGTAGATAAATAGGTACCGCTTTGGCGATGCTGTCAATTTGATTAAGGAAGGTGTCTAAAGACGACAGGCTCCTCAGCATGGAAAAATGAAACAACAGCACCTCCCCATGGCCGAGTCGAGCACAGCCTCCGGATGCCGGAGATGAAAAAAGGGGGAAGCCTTGCCTCTGTTTATGTACTGTCTGTCTTTGTCAATTGCATAACGGCCTTGAATGCTGGCCATATATGTACCTGTCATCCGCTCTGAGTCATCTCAGGGAGATAGAGCGGAATATAAATAGATTATATTATTATTATTTCCTACACAAACAAACCCTAGCAAACTCACTTTTGGACTATATCTCCCCAAATTCTCCATCTAGCGCTCATTACATCTTTGTAGGCCACTCAACATCCTTTAGTGGCCCACAAGCCATATGTTCTGCTGTTCTGCTTGACAATGGTGTTTCTATTCTCCTACTATCACCATTGGGTGTGTGAACAAGACTTTCAGCTGTGCCTTCATAGCTTTCAATCTGGTTTTGAATGATGCCAGACATTTCCCAGGGGAGGAAAACAGTGTTAACTGCCTTTTCTCCCCATCGGAAAGGATGCTCATCCTCCCAGATTGCCATTTGATCTGATTGGCCTGGTTGTTCTCCTCATTTCTGCAGTTACTAATCTATAATAGGGGGGAAAGCAATGCAGTCACCTGGAGATAACTTACCACGGCAAGTAGGTTGCCTGGAGATAACTGCTCATCCAGGAGCCCAGGTAATCGCGATAAGAGCCAATCTGGGCTGAAGACATTGATAAAACGCAGGGACACGTCTCTCCGCTCCACTCCAGCCGGATGGCAAACAAGATGTTCCCAGCTGGATCGTGTTTTTGCAAAATGATTCTTGTAATTTGATTGGGAGAAGCGGTTGCACCTGGACACAAACCCAACAAGGGCATTTGCAAACATATTGGCCTGCATGCATCAGATCCAACTTTTGCATAATTGGGTAGGAATCAGAAAGGAAGAAATGTGCAGTCCTTCCGGAGAAAGCAAACAAGGGGTCTCATATTTGCAAGTATTTATTTATTGTGTCAGAAGCAAACTGAGAGTACATTTATGATATATTTAAAAACACAAAGTTTAAAAACTTTGCATTATACTAAATGTCCTTTGACCAGAAGCTGGTGTGCCTCTGATGTCACTATAAGAAGGTTCCCCATGGTGCATGTGCTGGGGCTCAGACTTCATTGTAGCAAGTGGTCTGTGGTTTTCTTTTCTCCATACTTCAATGTCATGGACTCCACTTTTAGCCTCGTTTCTGAAGTTTGGCTCTGGACCTCATGGTGTCTTTTCAGCGCCTTCCAAGTTGCCCAGTCTTCTGTGTGCCCAGGAAGGAGTTTCTCGTCCGGTATCAGCCATGGGTTGAGGTTCCAGGTTTTAGCCTGACACTTTTGGACTCTTGCTTGCTGAGGTGTTCCTGCGAGTGTCTCTGTAGATCTTAGGAAGTTATTTCTTGATTTAAGGTGCTGGCATGCTGGCTGATATCTGAACAGGGGATGCGCCGGAGATGTCACTGCCTTGGTCCTTTCATTACTGACTGCTGCTTCCCGACGGATGTCAGGTAGTGCAATACTAGCTAAACAGCATAATTTCTCCAGTGGTGTAAGGCAAAAATAGGGGTATAGCATCTAGATCCAGGGAAGTCATGCTCCCTCTCTATTCTGCCTTGGTCAGACCACACCTGGAATCACACTGTGTCCAATTCTGGGCACCACAGTTGAAGGGAGATGTTGACAAGCTGGAATGTGTCCAAAGGAGGGCAACTAAAATGATCACAGGTCTGGAGAACAAACCCTATGAGGAGTGGCTTAAAGAGCTGGGCATGTTTAGCCTGCAGAAGAGAAGGCTGAGAGGAGACATGATAGCCCTGTATAAATACGTGAGGGGAAGTCATAGGGAGGTGGGAGCAAGCTTGTTTTCTGCTGCCCTGCAGACTAGGACACGGAACAATGGCTTCAAACTACAGGAAAGGAGATTCCACCTGAACATCAGGAAGAACTTCCTCACTGTGAGGGCTGTCCGGCAGTGGAACTCTCTCCCCCGGACTGTGGTGGAGGCTCCTTCTTTGGAGGCTTTTAAGCAGAGGCTGGATGGCCATCTGTCGGGGGTGCTTTAAATGCGATTTCCTGCTTCTTGGCAGGGGGTTGGACTGGATGGCCCATGAGGTCTCTTCCAACTCTACGATTCTATGATTCTATGAGTCTATGTAAGACATCCTGTGATAATGTGGCATGTCCCATTAAGAGCCACATCCATTGTTTTAACCTGGTGAGATGTATTCCACAGTGGACATGTGTATTCAGCAGCAGAGTAACAAAGCTCAAGGGTAGATGTCTTCACTATGTCTGTTTGGGATCCACAGGTTGTGCTGTTGAAGACTGGCCTGGAGGGGAAGTATCACAGCTAATGATAAGGCAAGCAGCCATACATACTCCAGAGGGCTGTGTCATGGAAATGGCCACCGCAAAAGCATGTCGTAGCAAACAAAGAATATATACCTTTGGCTTATCTAAAATTGACCAATGGCTGAGGGTTTTCATCACCTTCCACACCCACTTGGCATAAATGATACCTGTGACTTCACTTGTTGATTTCAAGCTAACTTTTGGTCTTGGAACTTTCTGGAGAAAGGCACCAGCTCACAGGAATAATAATAATATAATAATAACTTTATTTTTATACCCCGCCCAATCTCCCCGAAGGGACTCGGGGCAGCTTACATGGGGCCTAGCCCAACACAACAATATAATAACAACAGCAAGGCAATAAAACAAATATCCCAACAAAAAACATCAGCATCAATAAAAGTCATAAAAATCCACATACAGCATAAAATGTTAAAAACAGGAGACTAATACACGGATCTGGGCAAAAGTGCAGCATATTTCAAAAAGAGGAGAGGTAGTTTCATAGCTAAAATGGTCAATAAAGTGCAATGTAATATGGCAAAGCATCAACGATGGAGCTATTGTTGAATGGGCAGATAAATCAACCTACAATGATTAATCATCGAAGGCCTTTTGGAAGGGAAGGGCATACGCAGAGGCATAGCCACAGGCAAAAGTTTACTATTTTCTGGCTTATGGTCCCTTCAGTGCCAGTCAGCTTTCGTATGATACTGTTTTTAGCACCCACTTATTGCTTGATAGTCAACAGTGCTTCTTGTTGTTGGGAATCACCCTGGACTACTCAAGTCTAAATGTAGTCAGATAGATGATAGAGTTAGATTGAGGGAATCCTTTCCCCATTTTCAAAGCATGCCTAGATAGGCTTTACTGTGTTTCACTCTATCCTGTTTACGTCACATCCCTTACTTTGAAGTTAGTAGAAATGTCAATCTTTAGGGACACTAACTTCTCATTGGTCAGAATGTCTTTTATGGCCCCAATAAACTGGACCATGAGGTTGGAACCATTTTGGTTCACTCCTTCTTCTCCCTTTGTTCTTCTTGCTAACAAGAAACATCTCACCATCCCTCCTGGCAAGATGTAACTATTTAGATGTTTGTTATTTTTCCTTTCTTATTTTTCCTTAGAAACCAGTTTAGAATAGACTAGACAGCTCCCAAGCCTTTCTATCTACAATGGAGTTCTTTTTACCTGAATAAATACTTTTTGAACTTTTACTGAGACTCTGCAATCGATTGCCATCCTAAGCTGAAAGGCTTCTCTCCCATGTAAGTAACTGTTGCATTTGAAATCTTTTGCTTTTGCTACTCTGCTGCATTTTGGTGGAATCTCCCCCAAAGAGGGTTGAATTGAGTCTAACCGCTCAGAGATTACCACAACACTTGTAAGTCAGAGCTCAGTTCAAGGTAACTCCCAAGTATTTTGGTGTGTTGCAATGCTCCAGTGAGATTCCTTCCCAGGTCATCCTCAGAGCTCGAGATGCTTGTCTATTTGCAAGTAATAATACTCCAGAACTTTTTATAGGACTGAACCCAATTGCTAATCCCAGCTAGAAAAGATTCTGGGATCTTTCCAAAGCCCAAAAGGACTACTGAGAAATACCAGGTGCTTCAGGCTATAATTCAGAAGTGAGAACTGGCAAAAGCACTCCGGATTCTAGTCTGACCTTTAAAGGAACCACTCAAGGAGTTGAACCTTCAGATTAAAATCCTCAATACAGTAGAGTCTCACTTATCCAACACTCGCTTATCCAACATCCTGGATTATCCAACGCATTTTATAGTCAATGTTTTCAATACATCGTGATATTTTGGTGCTAAATTTGTAAATACAGTAATTACTACATAGCATTACTGTGTATTGAACTACTTTTTCTGTCAAATTTGTTGTTAAACATGATGTTTTGGTGCTTAATTTGTAAAATCATAGCCTAATTTGATGTTTAATAGGCTTTTCCTTGATCCCTCCTTATTATCCAACATATTCACTTATCCAACGTTCTGCCAGCCCGTTTATGTTGGATAAGTGAGACTCTACTGTATATTCATTGGCCCATTAACAAGAAATACTCTAGTTACAATAATAAACGACAAGTAAAATAGATAATAAGAAAAAGGTATTAGCATCTAAATACCCTAAAGAAAGGGTGTCAAACTCATATTCATTCATATATTCCAGATTTTAGGAATTGTAGGAGTTGGAGTCTATACTCTAAGGCAGGCATGGGCGAACTTCGGCCCTCCAGGTGTTATGGTTGAGCCTTCGGGCTCCGGTAATAGAAGAAGGGGTCATAAGACTCCTCGAGAGTCAGACTCTTTCGAGGAGCGTGAAAGAAAACGGCTCCGGGATTTGTTTACAGACCCGACAGATGAGGACTCATTTGAGGGTTTTTCTGAGGGTTTGGAGGAAGAGATGGCCAGCTCGGAGGAGGACGACATGGAATGGACTCGTGTGAGGGAGGATTTGGGTGTTGGGGAAACAGGCAATGAAAGCATGGGAGGTGATTGGCGGGTTGCAGGATCAGACCCATGGACTGGCTGGAGGGATGGAGCGGGATCCACAGCTGGGGATGCTGTGGGGCGTAGTCAAAGGTGCTTAAGCTCTGATGAGGATGATGATGTTGGGGCACCTGGAATTGGGATGGCAGCTGACAGCGATGATGAGCTTGAACTGGGATAAATTGGGGTTTGGGACCAATGTCTAATTGCGTTGGGCAAGGTAATCTGGACGGACGCTTGGGCTTTTGTTGGGGAACTTCCTGAAGACGGGTGTGATTCGTTACTGGATACGTAAGTTTACCAAGGACACTGGGCATCGACGGCGGGAGGAACTGTGCGGGGTTTTTCTCTGTGCAACTTGTGTTTAATCTCGATAGCTTGGACCTCCGTCGTCTTTTTGACGGGCAATATCTACTCGCACTGGATTGACGCTGGACTGACTGACTTCGATTCCGGATTATCCCTTCTGCTGGCTATCGGTGAGACCTTTGGATTTCTAGACGACTACGCTTGGCTATTGACCTCTGGACCGGATTGGGACCCTGCTGACTGCCGTTACCCTGACTGCTGTGCCTGGACCTGGATATCGTTGGCCGCTGAACCTTAAACTGAATCCTGACTACGACCACGCTTTTCGTTCGCTGCAGGAAGGAATAAACAAGCCTGGTTTATTCTCCTGCTGTTTCTGAGTAGCAGAGAGGAATCTGCTACCAGTCTGTTGTTTACATTCTGACTCCTGTTGATCCTCTTTTGTTTGCATTGTTTGCCAGGCTGAAGTAAGCACTTTTGATTTAATCCAGATTATACTTCTGTTTAACCCGGTTTATCCCTTTGAACCGTTTAAGCTCAAACTGAGCTGTTTTTTGTTACTTATCACACTGAAGTCAAGTGTTTGCCCTGTTCTTTGTTTCCTACGGACGTTTTTAGTTCTGTAACCTCAATAAACTGAGTTTTGTTTTACTCGCTGGCGTTCTGTCTGTGACACCAGGTGTTTTGGACTACAACTCCCACAATTCCTAACAGCCTACCGGCTGTTAGGAATTGTGGGAGTTGCAGTCCAAAACACCTAGAGGGCTGAAGTTCGCCCATGCCTGGTCTAAGAATTAATGCAGCAAGACTGAATCGCCAGGATTCCTTAACATTAAGCCATGCTGCAGTCATCCTACAGAGCGAATCCATCCCACAATAAAATTGAGACAATTATTATTATTATTATTATTATTATTATTATTATTATTATTATTATTATTGCATCTGAAAGTGCAAAGCCAAATGTGCCATTGTTGGCTGCCATCACAAAAAAATGTGACATTGCAGCTATGAGTCAGCTAATCTTCCTCCGGTTCTCTGATGACAGTAAAACATTCGCTCTTCTGTCAGCGGCAATTCACCCCACGGCCATGGAGCCCAGAGCTTCGGGGACCCCTTGACCTCCGGATCAGAGGCTGGGCTGCCTCCTCCCCCTGGTTTAGCAATCTGTAAATAAGGCCTCTTTGTGCCCATGTGGTGACCTTTGGCTTGGCTCCGTCTCCCAACAGACATCAATTTGTTTGATAGTTAGCCTTGACATTTGCCTGCAGGGGGAAAAAACGAGGACTGGCAAGCAAAGCAGTGAGGGAAGAGCCATGCATTTAATCCTGGCTCTCTTGCAGACTTCTTGTACAACCCAAGGCACATTCAGCAAGGATCAGTGCCGCAGGTCGGATGACATCAAGGCTGCAATTGAACTGCACTTACGGCTCCTTAGATGCCCTCACGCTGGGATTGGAAAGGAGGGAAGAGGCATGGCTTCATCTCCTACCAGCTAAAAAAGCCAATATGATTCTACGAGGGTTGAATGAAAAGTAATGCCTCCACCTTCGTAACTCCTCAACAGATGGCAGTCCTGGTCTGCGGCAGGTACTGACTTGTTCAGTAGAGTCTCCTGTACAGTTAGTTCCATTTGGCGGGAAGCCTTAGCATTGAATGGTTGTGTTGTTAAAGTGCAAAGTATGGAACGCTGTGCAGACAGTTCCATTTGGCAGGAAGCCTTGGCATTGAACGGTTGTGTTGTTAAAGTGCGAAGTATGGAACCCTGTGCAGACGGTTCCATTTGACGGGAAGCCTTAGCATTGAACGGTTGTGTTGGTAAAGTGTGAAGTATGGAACTCTTTGCAGACAATTCCATTTGGCGGGAAGCCTTAGCATTGAACGGTTGTTAAAGTGCGAAGTATGGAACCCTGTGCAGATGGTTCCATTTGACGGGAAGCCTTGGCATTGAATGGTTGTGTTGTTAAAGTGCGAAGTATGGAATCCTGTGCAGACGGTTCCATTTGACAGGAAGCCTTAGCATTGAACGGTTGTGTTGGTAAAGTGTGAAGTATGGAACTCTTTGCAGACAATTCCATTTGGCGGGAAGCCTTAGCATTGAACGGTTGTGTTGTTAAAGTGCGAAGTATGGAACCCTGTGCAGATGGTTCCATTTGACGGGAAGCCTTAGCATTGAACGGTTGTGTTGTTAAAGTGCGAAGTATGGAACCCTGCACAGAGGTCGGTCAATGCGACTTAAGCAACGTGCAGTCATTGAATTCTTGACAGCAGAAGGTGTCACCCCAAAGGAGATTCATCAGAGAATGCAAGCTGGTTATGGGGATTGTGTGGATGTGAGTCCTGTGCATCGTTGGGTGAGTAAGTTTAAAGAGGTTGAGGTGGGAACATCTGACTTGCATGACAAACAAAGAGTTGGGCGTCCTGTGACAGCAAACACCGAGTTTCACAAGCAAAAGCTTGACAGATGGATTCAAGACGATCATTGTATCACTCAGAGAGAAATTTCAAGCATAATCGGCATTTCACAAGAACGGGTGGTCACATTGTTGCTTTGCTTGGCTGCCGGAAGATCTGTGCACAATGGGTCCTGTGAGACGCTGGTTGCGGAAACAGAGTGTCGACTTCTTCCGTGACGGCTTCAGAAAACTTGTTCATTGTTAGCAGAAATGTATCCAATTGTCTGGTGATGATGTGGAAAAGTGAATAGTGGTAGTTAAAGAGCACATTCTAAGGGTTATTTCTGCGTTTTATTTATTAAAATATTCCCATCCAAACCCAAGTAATGAAGGTGGAGGCATTCCTTTCCATCAACCTCGTAGGCTGCATCAATAGGGTTCTAGGTAGGACACAAGAATCTTCTTTGTCTAGTGTCATCCATAGGGTTCCAGTGTCCAGATAGGAAGAGTGACACCTGGCTTCAGAACAGTACAGTACATGTAAAAGGGATTTAGGAGTCTTAGACCTGCTAGCAGAGCATAGCATTTAGAACAGGCATGGGCAAACTTCAGCCCTCAGGTGTTTTGGACTTCAACTCCCACCATTCCTAACAGCCTACCGGCTGTTAGGAATGATGGGAGTTGAAGTCCAAAACACCTGGAGGGCTGAAGTTTGCCCATGCCTGCTTTAGGGTATTTAGACGTCTTCTTGGAATGACAAGCAGCATGATATTATTCCCCATTAATGTTCACCTACATCAGCGTTTCTCAACATGTGGACCGGGGTCGCGAGGGAGTGTCCGAGGGGTCGCCAAAGACCATCAGAAAACACATATTTTTGATGGTCTTAGGAACTCCTTTGGCAGAGAACCCATTTGGCCCAATTCTATCTTTGGTGGGGTTCAAAGTGCTCTTTGATTGTAGGTGAACTATAAATCCCAGCAACTGCAACTCCCAAATGTCGAGGTCTATTTTCCCCAAACTCCACCAATGTTCACATTTGGGTATATTGAGTATTCGTGCCACCTAGATCCATCATTGTTTGAGTCCATAGTGCTCTCTGGATGTAGGTGAACTACAACTCCAAAACTCAAGGTCAATGCCCACCAGTATTTTCTGTCGGTCATGGGAGTTCTGTGTGCCAAGTTTGGTTCAATTCCATCGTTGCTGGAGTTCAGAATGCTCTTTGATTGTAGGTGAACTATAAATCCCAGCAACTACAACTTACAAATGACAAAATCAAACCCTCCTCAACCTCACCAGTATTCAAATTTGGACATATTGAGTATTTCTGCCAAATTTGGTCCAGTGAATGAAAATACATCCTGCATATCGGATATTTACATTGTTAAAGTGGGAATGATTGTATATAGAATTGTTTAAATGTAATTGAGTCATGGTCGTGCAATGTGTGCTGGAGATTGCATCATACACTGTGTTCTGCTTACTATGTCAGTGTGTAAAGGGTTAAACTTGGATTGCATCAGACAGCAGAGACTGAGATAAATAGCCCTCTACTTCCTATCTTTTTCTCTCTGTCCCTTCCCGTGTGTGTCTGTGTGAGAGCTGTGTATCGTCTTGTGAGATTTTCGTTTGTAAGTAAACTTTTGATAGACAACTGAAGACTGCAGCGTCGTTATTTATCCAGAGCTTCCTCGTCAGCGACTTCTGCTGTGCGTGTGTATCTAGGAAACCGCTCTGACATACATTACGATTCATAACAGTAGTAAAATGACAATTATGAAGTAACAACAAAAATAATTTTATGGTTGTGGGGTCAACACAACACAACACAAGGAACTGTATTATGAAGTTGCAACATTAGGATGGTTGAGAACCACCGACCTACATGAAGTGCATTTTCTCTGTGGCTTACCATTTTGGAAAGTCAAGATGAATTTGACCACAACGAGAAGGTGATACCGTTCAACATTAAGTCATATTTTGCAGCTTGGATTTCTAGGCTTTGAACTCTCGATTGTGGGAGGTGGGACCAGACCGGGAAAACAAGCATTTCAATTTGTGTGGTGACATTCGAGTGAGAAGCAACTTGCCGAAGATGTTTGACGTTTTCATCCTTGTGCTCCTTTCCGCTCTAAGGTCATGGACTACATTTCTTCACATAGCCCGAAAGTGTTGACAGTCTGCAGCTCAAACGCCAACACCAACACAGCAACATGTAATTCAATTTTCTAGCAAGTAATGCAAATAATAAGTCGGCAATCCTCTTTAGAAGTCGCAGGGAACGGGTCATGGAAACAGCATGGTGTGCTTTGGCTCAAACCAAATAACAAAGCCAAGGTAACACAGAGGCACAATCCAACCATTTTTAATTTTAAGAATTCACCATCCATACAATAGACTCTGGTATGTATTTATTTATCATGTCAGAAGCGAACTGAGCGTACAGTTATAATATATTTAGAAAATACACAAAGTTAAAAAACTTGGCATTATACTAGATTTCCTTTGACCAGAAGCTGGCCACTTGGAGTGCCTCTGGTGTTGTTGTGAGAAGGTCCTCCATTGTATATGTGGCAGGGCTCAGGCTGCATTGTAGTTAAGTGGTCGCTGATTTGCTCTTCTCTGCACTCTCATGTTGTGGACTCCACTTTGTGGCACCATTTCTCAAGATTAGCTCTGCACCTCGTGCAGTCTTTTCAATGCTTTCCAAATTGCCCAATGCTTCTGTTGTTCAGGGCTTTCTGTGTGCCCAGGAGGGAGTCTCTTATCCGATTTCAACCATGGATTGAGGTTCCAGGTTTTAGCCTGCCACTTTTGGACTCTTGCTTGCTGAGGTGTTCCTGCAAGTATCTCTGTAGATCTTAGGAAGCTATTTCTTGATTTAAGGCTAATATCCAAACAGAGGATGGGTCGGAGATGTTAACACCTTGGTCCTTTCATTGCAGGCTGCCACTGCAATGATGTCAGGTGTTGCAATACTGGCTAAACAGTATAAGGAAGCACAGCCAACCTGCCAGACTGGTTATATCATACAAGTTAAAATTAGGGAACTGGAGAAAAGAGGATTGTGTTTGCTGGTGTTTGGGTTGGCATGACACAGTTTGCGGGGAGAAAAATCACTCTAAATTTACACTTGACACCACAGACTTCATAATATGTACAAGGCATTTCTTGGAAATGTTGGAAATGCGAGGGAAATGTGGCAGTCTGCAAAAAGATCCAGAAATACTGGACTCAAACACATAGAAACTGGAATAAATTGTTAAGCTAAACATCATGATGAAGCCAGAGCTTTATTTGTTGGGAATGCTGGACAATCCGCTAGAAAATAAAAACTAGAAAATAAAAGATAACTGCAGTAAGAATATGTCATGGTTTGCAAAGGCACTGTGCTGTGTGTGTGTTAACTGGAAAATGAAGTGCATGAAGCCGATTGGCTGGGCCTGAAACTTCTGCAGATTGATTTGATACTGTTTCTGTTCTGCTGCTGCAGAAACAGTTTGGACAAGTTTTTCAGTTCTGAGACAGTACTGCTGGTGAACAAAGCTGCGTACTCAGAGAAGCCTTGCTATTTTGAGGCCTGTTTGCTTCTGAGCAAAGAAGGTGAAGAACCAGGACTGTATTCTTCTCTGAAGCAGATTTGTGGACTGAGAAAGGACTGTTTATGACTGTGGACATCTGTAAGTGATCAGAGGGACCATTGGAAATCCTACTGTTTTGATCTCTTGGAATCAGTAAAGTTCCTGTATTTTTGTTCTGTAAACCTGAGTGGTATGTTATTATTCTGCGGGTGACTATGGATCGCGGACACAAGTAAGAGCTTCCATTTATCATCATCAATCTATAACATAATAGTCTGTGCAGAGATGGAGGGAAGCAGTTCTTGAAACGTAATTAAAATGACTGATTAAAAGGTAAAGGTTTTCCATTGACATTAAATCTAGTCGTGTCCAACTCTGGGGTTGGTGCTCATCAGAGCCGGCGTTGTCCGCAGACACCTCCAAAGTCATGTGGCCAGCATGACTGCATGAAGCTCTGTTACCGTCCCACCAAAGCAGTACCTATTAATTTACTCACATTTGCATATTTTCGAACTGCTAGGTTGGCAGAAGCTGGGGCTAACATTCGGAGCTCACTTATATGACTTCTG
Source organism: Anolis carolinensis (assembly GCF_035594765.1). Classification (NCBI taxonomy): domain Eukaryota; kingdom Metazoa; phylum Chordata; class Lepidosauria; order Squamata; family Anolidae; genus Anolis; species Anolis carolinensis. Next base: position 199,315,489 of record NC_085845.1, read on the forward strand.
ATGCACTTTCCCTGTCTTTGACATGAGTATAAAGGGAAGCATAGCCAACCTGCCAGACTTTTACAAGTCCGATTTCATAACACCTGAGCCGAGCTTCATAACCGCAACCAAATGTGTTGAGCTCTGACCCAGCTTGAGCTCTGTCATTTGTCTCTCTTCCCCGCTTCTCTCCATCTGGCGCCGAGACACCTTTCAAACTCAATACAAATGCAAAGTTTCGGGTCCTTAGCAATCCCCTTTTGCCCTTTCCTCTGGGGCCGAGATGCCATTAGCCACAGCGAGGCACCTGCCTCAGGCGTCCCATTTTGGAGCGTGTCGCGAAAGGGCAGGAAATTGTAAGTTATTGAATTTCTTATTATTGCATACATATATATTTACTGGTGAAGAGGGGGAGAAGCACAGGCAATATTTGCAGATTTATAAGCAGCAAGGAATTGAACTGTTTTCAAGGGGTACCTGCCTTGATAGACATAGACCACCTGTATCATTGGAAGCACACCGAAAATCGATTAGTGGCCAGATGAAGACATTAGTTTTATGGGGAGCCAAGTATAAGACTAAAAGAAAACAGCTGTCCAGGGGAAAAACGCAGACGCCTTGGTTTATAGCTGTCTGGGGTGCTTGGGAGGCAACCCAAAGGGAATTTGGTCTCCATGTGCAAGAAACTCAGTGAAGAAAGACTGATGCCAGGACCAAACAACTGCCAACCCAAAGAGAGAGGGAATGGCAAGAGGTTGTTGTGTGTTTTCCAGAAGTATTCTCTCCTGACGTTTCGCCCACTTCTATGGCAGGCATCCTCAGAGGTTTTGAAGTATAGGTGGATCCCTGCCATAGATGTGGGCGAAACGTCAGGAGAGCATACTTCTGGAACATGGCCATACAGCCCGGAAAACACACAACAACCCTGTGATTCTGGCCATGAAAGCCTTTGACAACACAATGGCAGGAGGAGTGCTAAGCCTTTAGGATTCCACCCCAAAATAAGGATATGACCATGATCACAATTATCTGGAGAGAGCTGTTTCGAAAGCCAAGGTTTAAAAGATGGTGAAAAGCTATTTCAGACCGTTACCATAGACCAGGTGTGGCCAACCTTGGGCCCTCCAGGTGTTTTGGACTTCAATTCCACAATTCCTAACAGCCTACCATATGTATAGGTAAAGGTAAAGGTAAGTCCAGTCATGTCTGACTCTGAGGGTTGGTGCTCATCTCCATTTCTAAGCCAAAGAGCTGGCGTTGTCCGTAGACACCTCCAAGGTCATGTGGCCGCCGGCATGACTGCATGGATCGCTGTTACTTTCCCGCCGGAGCGGTACCTATTGATCTACTCACATTGGCATGTTTTCGAACTGCTAAGTTGGCAGAAGCTGGAGCTAACAGCGGGCACTCACTCCGCTCAACAGATTTGAACCTGCGACCTTTCAGTCTGCAAGTTCAGCAGCTCAGTGCTTTAACTCACTTTGCCACCGGGGCTCCCATATGTATATCTATATCTATATGTAAGTATGGCTGGAGTTGCACTTCAAAAATGTACCTGTTCTGACTTACATATAAATTCAGCTTTGGAACAAACCAACAAAGCCTAATGTGTTGTCGAAGGCTTTCATGGCTGGGATCACAGGTTTGTTGTATGTTTTCCAGGCTGTATGGCCATGTTCCAGAAGCATTCTCTCCTGACATTTCACCCACATCTATGGCAGGCATCCTCAGAGGTTGTGAGGTATGTGAGAGAACTAAGCAAGGAAGCTTTATATTTATTTATTTATTTATTTACAGTATTTATATTCTGCCCTTCTCACCCCGAAGGGGACTCAGGGCGGATCACATTGTACACATATAAGGCAAACATTCAATGCCTTTTAACATAGAACAAGACAAACAAACATAGACTCCGAGCGGGCCTTGAACTCATGACCTCCTGGTCAGAGTGATTCATTGCAGTTAATTGCAGCTGGCTTGCTCTCCCGCCTGCGTCACAGCCCGGGCCCTGTGGAAGTTCTTGGTGGGGGGAAGGACTCTAGTCTGTTGGAGGCCAGGGTGAATGTTGTAATTAATCACCATATATTATTTGAGAACAAAGTATATTACTAATAATATTATTAATAATATTACCATATAATGATATAGTACAATATAGTAATTTAATGCTTATATTGGGCCCCTGGTGGTGGCGCAGTGTGTTAAAGCATTGAGCTGCTGAACTTGCGGACCAAAAGGTACCAGGTTCAAATCCCGGGAGCGGAATGAGCGCCCGCTGTTAGCCCCAGCTCCTGCCAACCTAGCAGTTCGAAAACATGCAAATGTGAGTAGATCAATAGGTACCGCTCTGGCGGGAAGGTAACGGCGCTCCATGCAGTCATGCCAGTGGCCACATGACCTTGGAGGTGTCTACGGACAATGCCGGCTCTTCGGCTTAGAAATGGAAATCAGCACCAACCCCCAGAGTCGGTCACGGCTGGACTTAACGTCAGGGGAAAACTTTTACCTTAATGCTTATATTGTGCTATGCTAATAATATATTGTATGTACATTTGATTTGTAAGCCACTCTGAGTCTCCTTCGGGGTGAGAAAAGCGGGATATAAATGTAGTAAATAAATAATATTATTTGAGAACACAGAAATGCTCGACCATTCCAACAACTATCATGTCAGACTACACAGAGTAACCATTAAAATCCACAAGCATGCGGACAATTTCAACAGAAAGGAGGAAACCATGAAAATGAACAAAATCTGGCTACCAGTATTTTAAAAAAAACTCCAAAATCAGGACAGTAAATAAGGAACAGCACTCTGAAAACAGAAGAATTCCAGACAGGAATCAATCAGGGGCAGCTAACGACTCTGAACAAAGGATTCCCCATGCCAGGAGGTGAGGCTGGGAAGGCCATTTAATGCTAACAAAGGTGATTAATTACAACATTCACACTGGCCTCCAACTGACAAGAGTTCTTTCCCCCACCCAGGAACTTCCACAGATATATAAACCTTCCTTGCTTAGGGTTGTTGTATGTTTTCCGGGCTGTATGGCCATGTTCTAGAAGTATTATCTCCTGACGTTTCGCCATAGATGTGGAAAACATACAACAACTCTGTGATCCCGGCCATGAAAGCCTGCGACAACACATCTTCCTTGCTTAGTTTCTCCATACCTCACAACCTCTGAGGATGCCTGCCATAGATGTGGGTGAAATGTCAGGAGAGAATACTTCTGGAACATGGCCATACAGCCTGGAAAACATACAACAACCTTACAAAGCCTATCTTGTTCCTAACTTGGGGACTACCTGTACCAGTGATGGCCAACCTATGACACGCGTGTCAGCACTGACACGCCTAGCCATTTTTGCTGACACACTGCTGCATGCAGATTGATTGGATGACTATGTCTTTTGTGACCAAATTCGGTGTGATTTGGTCCAGTGGTTTTGTTGTTTACTCCATGGGAATTATGCACATTACATTATCATTATATCATTCTATTATTATTCTATTATTATTGTAGTAAATTGTCATATTATTACTATTATATTATTATTATATTATTCATTATTCATGACTACATTGAAACTAGAATAGAGAGAAATCAGCGTGGAAACTACAAGAGGTACCATAGATTGTTGTACATGGAAATAATGGTAGTAAATAGTTTTTGATTTATTAAATATAGTTATATATTACAATTATACATTTTTGTTATTTAAACTATACATATTGCAAAATTATGGGTTTTTTTCTCGAAGTGACACACCACCCAAGTCATGCTAAGTTTTTTTTGGTGAATTTTGACACACCAAGCGCAAAAGATTGTCCATCATTGACCTGTACTGTCTATATTTGCACCATGTCTATAGAATTCCGGCCAGAGGTGGTCATCACACCAAGCCAGGACAGCAAGGTTTCACCGTTCTTCCTTTGTCTTCATATTTGTCTTGCAAGGCTCCTTCTCCTTTCCTTTTCATTCCTTCCTCTGCTTCTTTTTCCTGGGGTCGCGGGAAGCACGTCTGCAGACTGAAGGCATGTACAGAGAGAGAGAGAGAGAGAGAGAGAGAGGTGGTCACGTTGCCAAGCAAGGCTGAAGCCTGACTGCTCCATCGGCACATCAGGGAGCGGATTTGAGCAGAGCCCCTCCTGTCAGTCGTATGGACCGGCCAAGGAAGTTCCACGAGCTTTTCCAGTGGTTTTCTGGTTGTCATGGAAACCTTTCTTTTCCCCTTCCTCTCTCTCTCTCAGCATCCCAGCCCAGGCAACGGTGCGCCTACCTCACTTTGTGTGGCCAGTGGCGTGAGCTTTACCAGGAGCGCCTGGAAAGGGTGTGACATCTGCAGAAGGCCTTGGCTTCCTGGGCACGTCCCAGCCTCCGGGATGAATTGACAAAGAACAGCATGGCTTTCGCGCGGCATCGATGCCACCTGCTCTGAGCACAGCTGGAGCATTTCGGCACCGTGTTCGCTTCGCAGAGCAAAGAGAAGAAGCAAGGCAACAATTTGCCTATAGTTTAAATCAAGAGCTGGGAAAGGCCGCAAGGATCATCCAGTCCAACCCCAACCCCTTTCTGCCAGGCAGGAACACAATCAAAGCACCCCTGACAGATGGCCATCCAGTCTCTGTTTAGAGCCCTCTGAAGGACACAAAGCACTCCTGACAGATGGCCATCCAGTCTCTGTTTAGAGCCCTCCAAAGGACACAATCAAAGCACTCCTGACAGATGGCCATCCAGTCTCTGTTGAGAGCCCTCTGAAGGACACAATCAAAGCACTCCTGACAGATGGCCATCCAGTCTCTGTTTAGAGCCCTCCGAAAGACACAATCAAAGCACTCCTGACAGATGGCCATCCAGTCTCTGTTGAGAGCCCTCCGAAGGAGGAGCTTCTACCACATTCTGAGGCAACCTATCCCGGTGCTAATCAGCTCTTTCCATCAGGAAGCTCTTCCTAATGTAATAATAATAATAATAATAATAATAATAATAATAATAATACTTACTGGGATCTGTGCGCATCATCCAAAAATACATCACACAGTCCTAATCACTTGGGAAGTGTTCGACTTGTGATTTTGTGATACGAAATCCAGCATATCTATCTTGTTTGCTGTGTCATACAAGAAGAAGAAGAAGAAGAAGAAGAGGAAGAGGAAGAGGAAGAGGAAGAGGAAGAGGAAGAAGAAGAAGAAGAAGAAGAAGAAGAAGAAGAAGAAGAAGAAGAAGAAGAAGAAGAAGAAGAAGAGGTGTTTGTTGTTGTTGTTTATTTGTATCCCACCACCATCTCCCCCGGAGGGGATTCGGGACGGCTCACAGAAATATCAGATACAAAATAGTAACAATGTATAATACATCAATAACAATAACAATAACATGCACCAATTATAATATTTAAACATTGACTAGAAGAATGAGACACACTTACTAAAAACATAGAATTGAAAACAGTGAGGTTGTAATGATAGATTAACAAAGTGCACATTATAAGTTAAGAACTCAAAAACATAGATAAAGTGCCACAGATTCGTTTAGGTGGGATCTCTTTTCCTGCAATTTGAATCCATTGCTCTGTGGCCAAGTTTCTGGAGCAGCGGAAACCAACCTTGTTCCTTCCTCAATGTGACATCCTTTCAGATATTTAAATATGGTTCTCATGTCCCCTCTCAGACCCCATCTACACTGCCATATAATCCAGTTTCTGAAACCTAATTGTCTTCTTAGAACTGGATTATATGGCAGTGTGTTTTTGTTTATTTGTTCAGTCTCTTCCAACTCTTGGTGACCTCATGGTCCAGTCCAGGCCAGAGCTCCCTGTCGGCCGTGGCCAGCCCCAGTTCCTTCAAGGTCAATCCAGTCCCTTCAAGGATGCCATCCATCCATCTTGCCCTTGGTCGGCCTCTCTTCCTTTTTCCTTCCTGTATCATGGAAATGGCTGCCGCCCCTTGTGCACAGTTAACAAAGAATATATATCTTTGGCTTATCTAAAATTGACCACTAGCTGAGGATCTTCCTGACCTTCCACACCTACTTGGCATAAGTTATATCAATGACCTCACTTGTTGATTTCAAGCTAACTTTTGGTCTTGGAACTTTCTGTAAAAAGGCACCAGCTCACAGGAAGGAAGGGTCATATGCCGAGGCAAAGCCACATAGGCAAAAGTTTACTATTTTCTGGCTTATAGTCCCTTCAATGTCTCTGCTTTTCACTATTTTATCATTGAGGTTGGCCATTGCTCTCCTACCAAGAAGGAAACGTCTTCTGATTTCCTGGCTGCAGTCTGCGTCTGCAGTAATCTTTGCGCCTAGAAATGCAAAGTCTGTCACTGCCTCCACGTTTTCTCCCTCTATTTGCCAGTTATCAATCAGTCTGGTTACCACAATCTTGGTTTTCTTGGTGTTTAACCACAACCCAACTTTTGCACTTTCTTCTTTCACCTTGGTGATAAGGTTCCTCAGCTCCTCCTCACTTTCAGTCATCAAAGTGGTAACATCTGCATATCTGAGGTTGGTAATGTTTCTTCCAGCAATTTAACTCAGGTATATGGCAGTGGAGACTCCTATAATCCAGTTCTAAGAAGATAATCTGGATTCATAAATATGGCTATGTGGATCTAGTTTCAGCCTTCTTTTCTCCAAGCTAAGCATCCTCATCTTCCTAAGCTGCTCCTCATAGGGCTTCCAAACCTTTGACCACTTCAGCTGCCCTTCTCTGGACACCTTCCAGCTGGTCAATACCCTTCTTGAATTGTAGCTCCGAGAACTGGACACAGGATCAATGAAGCATGACCAAAGTAGAAGAGAGTGGGACTATGCCTTCTCTCTATCTATTTTAGATGTTTTAGATGTTGCATCACACTGTTGACTGATGTTCAGCATATGGTCTAGCAAGGCTCTAGATCTCTTTCACATGTACTGTTTTCAAGTCAGGTATCACCCTTCTTATATATAAACATTATTGAAATAATGACCTGGTTGGAAACAAAAATTGTGATGAAAATGACGGCAACTGGGATTCCTTGGCAGTCTTCTTGGGATTGGGTAAGGTTGTCCTCTTTGGACTGGAACTCACAGCATAGCCGGTTGGGGGATTCTGGGAGTGACAGTCCAAAAAAGAACCTTTTCCTATCTTCTAGCCTGCAGTGTCTGGAGAACCAAGACTAGCCTTCAAGTCATGTAATGATATGTGGCAACTACATGGATTTTATTGGGATTTTTCAGGCCAGACACACACACAGGTGGTTTGGCCAGTTCCCTCCTCCAAAATAGCACCAACAGTGCCACCCAAATAGTCACCAGAGCTGTTCCTGCTTAGCTTCTAAGATCGGCTGGGATCTGGTGCCTTTGGAATATTTACGGCCAAGCTTTCTAAACAATACATGTTTACATTTCTCAAAGTCCTAATATATGTTGAAGATCAGGGTTAACGTTTGCTGTCTGGTTTTGATTTGTTTGGGAGTTTTTTCCAGCAGAGCCTTGCCATGCCAAGCTATTTGTAACTGCGCCGCTTCTGTGTTTTTTGATCTTAATCATTCTAATGGGTTCGCTGGGAAACAGCGGCCTTTGCTAATGACCCAAGTGGGTCAGATCAAATGGGGGAAGCGGCAGCGGTGTTTTTATCCCGAGAGGCTGAGACCGAGAGGATGCTGCAGAGGTCAAAGCACGAGAGAAGGCACCGAGTCAAGAGTAATTAGGTTTGCTTGAAACCATTGCCATGGTCAGATGTGTGCAATGATGCCAGTGACTTTGGGGAGACAAGGGAGTGAGGAGAAAGGCCAGGGAGAGACTTAAAGATGGGAAGACATAAGAGATGTGACCCTTGGAAAAATACTATGCCCACCCTGGCTGGAAATCTCTAGGTTCTCCATGCTGAAAATTTATCGAGGGCTGCCTGGCGAGTTCTGCTAACCACTAATGTTCCTAATTGGAAATCAGGACTTCACCAGTTTGAAGGCAAACTACAGAAGCTTTATTCAATCTACAGAAAGGGATGCTGTGTACCACAATGGATGTCAAAATGTACAAGCGTAAAGGATATGAGAGGTGCAGTCACTTTTATACAAAAGAAATGGCATGCATTAAATATATTAGGATTCAAAATTCCCTCCCATCACACTGATTGGCCCATTCTGAAAAGCCGGCCACTCCTGATTGGTTGAGGTGTGGGCTTAAGCAGAGCACCCTCTGATTGGCCTGGGCGGTGATCTCATGGCTAGGAATCCCCTCCTTTCCGGGCAGGAAAGCCTTAAGGCCTCCAATCAGCAGGTGGAGATGTTTCCTGGGGCGAGGAAGCTCTCATGATGTTGTACCCATCTCTGGGTGTTAGACAATGTAATTTGTGAAACAATGAGTGTCCAGATGGGTGAATGATGAGATTCGAGGAGTCCAAGGTGCAGGGGGGAAATGGGTGCTGAGTCCCCAGGTCCGTTCCCATGTTGGAAAGACAACAATTAAGTCCAGAGAATGTCTATTGTAAATGATGGAGCCATTAAAGCCATCTTAGATCTTTGTTCGGCTGATGACTCGTGTCCCCAGAGGGGAAGTTTCAGATGGCAATTGGGAGGCTCTCATCAGGGTGTCAGGAAGGTCATTGCCTGAGTGATAATTGTCAAAAGCTAAGCCTTCCACTGAAGGCATCAGGAGGAATTCCTGGAGTGCTTGGTATTGCTCAAGAGTAGGCACATGCAGACTAATTCCAGTGGCTGGCTGCAGCACCCTGGGTGCTTACCTCAGACTCTCCTCATTTTCCCTCCCCTCTTGGCAGAAGGACATGGCAACCCACCATGTCCTTTTGCCAAAAAGATGGAGGAGGAAGGCACATAGCCACCGAGAGCCCTCTGGAGCGCTCTCAGCCACCGCGTGTCTCACCTTTCTCCCAGCATAAGGATTGCTCGAGGAAGGCACACAGTGGCTGAAAGCCCCCCGGGGGTGTTAAACATGTCTATTTCAGTATGGTTTATATTATTATGGCTCTATCAACAAATGTAGTACTAGAAAGTTTTTTCTCTTTATTTTTACAATAAGAAATGAGAAAGCAGAGCCTTACTACAACCTGCCCCAAGCAAACAGAGGGAACTCAAAGATACAACATAGATTACTTGAGGAAGGTTCATCGAAACTGGACATATACCCGGGAAACAAGTCGTAATCGACCACACTGTATCGACCACACTATCTCCGGTACCCATAATCGACCATACTATCTCCGATATCCACCAGTGAATTAGTTTTGCCATTTAGGAAGAGTAATTGACTATACAATCCCTGGAACCTACCAGTGAACTCTTTCCATCATTGAGTAAATCCACTTTGTTTCCACCTTGTTATCATTTATACGAGGAATTTATATTGCATTTTATTTACTTTGAATGACTTCACCTTGAACAATACTACAACAGATCTTGAGAATATTATCAAGATGATGATAGGACTGTATTGAGAATCAACAATTACATGCATTAGAACTGGATTTAAGACTAGAGGCTGAATTAGCTTTAACCTAATTCAAACCCGATGTGATGTTATAACTATTCTTCATTACTATATTGTATACATACAGATTGAGGGTTGAATAAATCCATCTGGATACTATATATACAGGGTACTGTTTTGTACTTTGAATTGTTACCATAACTAAGTTTAAGATTATTATTTGGATAAACGACAGGAACGGGGTTACGGTCAATCACTGGGTTAATTTAAACCCAATCCAGACCCGAGATGGTTTAAAACAGCTGTTACTCACCTATACAGTATTTTATATACAAGTTGATGTTATAATCGTAACATACAAGGGACTACATTACAAGAGAAGTGTATAACAATAACATAACTTACCTTGTATTACATTACAGTAGAGTCTCACTTATCCAACATAAATGGGCCGGCAGAACATTGGATAAGCAAATATGTTGGATAATAAGGAGGGATTAAGGAAAAGCCTATTAAATATTAAATTAGGTTATGATTTTACAAATTAAGCACCAAAACATCATGTTATACAACAAATTTGACAGAAAAGGTAGTTCAATACGCAGTAATGCTATGTAGTAATTACTGTATTTACGAATTTAGCACCAAAATATCACGATGTATTGAAAACATTGACTACAAAAATACCTTGGATAATCCAGAACGTTGAATAAGCGGGTCTTGGATAAATGAGACTCTACTGTAATTACTTAATGACAGCAGTTCAATTGGTTGCAATAGAAAGATTTTAGAACTGACACACACAACCACCCAACTCCTATGAGAAATCCAACTAAACACCAAATATTCTTGATTGAAACTACAGTAGAGTCTCACTAATCCAAGCTAAACGGGCCGGCAGAAGCTTGGATAAGCGAATATCTTGGATTATAAGGACTGATCAAGGAAAAGCCTATTAAACATCAAATTAGGTTATGATTTTACAAATTAAGCACCAAAACTTCATGTTATACAACAAATTTGACAGAAAAAGTAGTTCAATAAGCAGTAATGTTATGTTGTAATTACTGTATTTACGAATTTAGCACCAAAATATCATGATATATTGGAAACATTGACTACAAAATGGCTTGGATTATCCAGAGGCTTGGATAAGCGAGGCTTGGATTAGTGAGACTCTACTGTATTTCTAAACTATAAATCACCGGATTAGGTTCTTGACGCGGGAACCTGCAATTCCTGAGGGAGGGAGAGAGAGATGAAAAGATAAGATTGGCAGGTTCTCTGAATGAATCATCTATGTTTTAAATTATAAGTAGAAGTACATCGTAGTTTCCCCTCCTCTTTTATATCAGGTTTGTTAGATGGAAGAACAGCATCAATATTACATGAAAGCCGATGATACAGAAAGCAGTAAATCATATTTTAAATACTTGCCCGTGCTTTGTGTTTGTAGAGGGAAGAATCATTTTCGTATTTTTGCATTATGTCATGAGCCATTGGAGAAATTTGTTAGGGAAATCTGTTTCACACAAACAATGTTAAACTATGAATTTTACATTGCCGTTTTATTGGTATGCATTATTTGAAAGTATTTTAATCTTATGCTTATGTCTTTTAATAAATGTGCTTTAATAGTCTTATTTTTTTAATCTATGCATTTTAAGTATGTTGTACCCCACCTTGAGGAGAGTTGGGTAAGAAATAATAATGATAATAATAATAATAATAATAATAATAATAATAATAATAATAATAATAATAATAGGTTTGGATAATTGATGTTGCCAACCCAGGTGACAGTCGCATTGATGAAAAACAACAGGAAAAACGCAGCCGCTATCAGGACCTCAAGATTGAACTGCAAAGACTCTGGCAGAAACCAGTGCAGGTGGTCCCAGTGGTGATGGGCACATTGGGTGCTGTGCCAAAAGATCTCAGCTGGCATTTGGAAACAATAGACATTGACAAAATTACGATTTGCCAACTGCAAAAGGCCACCCTACTGGGATCTGCACGCATCATCCGAAAATACATCACACAGTCCTAGAGGCTTGGGAAGTGTTCAACTTGTGATTTTGTGATACGAAATCCAGCATATCTATCTTGTTTGCTGTGTCATACGAATAATAATAACTGGAAAAAGTCACCTTACTTGGATCTGCGTGCATCATTTGAAAATACATTGTACAGTCCTAAATGATTGGGAAGTGTTCGACTTGTGATTTTGTGATACGAAATCCAGCATATACATCTTGTTTCTTGTGTCATACTGTGTTTTTGTGTCAGTAAAATAATGTTTCAGCTTGCTTTTCACATACTGCACCCATTCACCAAAAACATCAATTAGATTCACTCACTATTTTGTTGGTTTGGTTGCATACTCCAAGTTGCTTCTGGTGTGAGAGAATCAGCTGTCTACAGAGATGTTGCCCAGGGGACACCCGGATGTGTTACTATCCTGTGAGGAAGTTTCTCTCACATTGCAGCACACCCAAATACCTGGGAGTCACTCTTCACCATGCTCTCATTTACAAGAAACACTGCTTGAATATCAAGCAAAAAGTGAGTGTTAGAAACAATATCATACGAAAGCTGACTGGCACAATTTGGGGTTCACAACCAGACACAGTGAAGACATCTGCGCTTGTACTTTGCTACTCTGATGCTGAATATGCATGCCCAGTGTGGAACACATCTCACCACGTTAAAACAGTGGATGTGGCTCTTAATGAGACATGCTGCATTATCACAGGATGTCTACGCCATACACTACTGGAGGAATTATACTATTTAGCCGGTATTGGACCATCTGACATCCGTTGGGAAGTAGCAGCCAATAATGAAAGGACCAAGGTGTTGGGAATCACCCTGGACTACTCAAGTCTAAATGTAGTCAGATAGATGATAGAGTTAGATTGAGGGAATCCTTTCCCTGTTTCCAAAGCATGCCTAGATAGGCTTTACTGTGTTTCACTCTATCCTGTGTATGTCACATCTCTTACTTTGAAGTTAGTAGAAATGTGAATCTCCAGGGACACTAACTTCCCATTGGTTAGAATGTCTTTTATGGCCCCAATAAACTGGACCATGAGGTTAGAACCATTTTGGTTCTCTCTTCTCCCTTTGTTCTTCTAGCTAACGTCCTGCCATCTCTCCTGGCAAGATGTAACTATTTAGATGTTTCTTATTTTTCCTTTCTTATTTTTCCTTAGAAACCAGTCTAGAGTAGACTAGACAGCTCCCAAGCCTTTCTATCTACAATGGAGTTCTTTTTATCTGACTAAATACTTTTTGAACTTTTATTGAGACTCTGCAGTCCATTGCAATCCTCAATGGTCAAAGGCTTCTCTTTGCTCGCCCCGTGTAAGTAACTGCTGCATTTGAAAGCTTTGCCTTTGCTACTCTGCTGATTTTTGGTGGAATCTCCCCTGGAGAGGGTTAAATTGAGTCTAACCACTCAGAGATTACCACAACACAAGGCAGTAACATCTCCGGCCCATCCTCTGTTCAGCATGCCAACACCTTAAATCACAGCTTCCTAAGATATGCTCACACGAACACCTCAGCAAGTGAGAGTCCAAAAGTGGCAGGCTAAAATCCAGAACCTCAATCCATGACTGATACTAGATGAGAAACTCCCTCCTGGGCCCACAGAAGACTGGGCAACTTGGAAGGCGCTGAACGGACACCACGAGGTCCAGAGCCAATCTTCAGAAATGGGGCTAAAAAGTGGAGTCCATGACATGCAAGTATGGAGAAAAGAAAACCACAGACCACTTGCTACATGGAACCTCAATCCATGGCTGATACTTGTTCTGTTACGTGCTGGGTCTGTAGCTATTGTCTTTGTATAGGACATATACTTTATGCCCAGCGGGAAGCCAGGGTGCCTCAAAGAGAAATTCTTGAGGATTTTCCTGAAAAGGATAGTCCTTTGAGTCTTTAATGAGATAACAAAGTCTTTATTATTGAACAAATAATAAATCTTCAAGGAGTCAAATAACACTTCAAGGTTTCTGTGATGAGTCATGGGCCATGTAGTCCCGTCTCTGGTACTGTAGTACCAGATGAAGAGGAGAACTTGGGTTTTTCACCGTCTCAGTCAGAATTGGAACCTTCCCAGCCAGATTTGGGAACCTTGCACCTGCAAGAGATTTGTCTTCCAGAAGTCTGTCAAACAAGCCCTGAGCCTAAATCTCCTGTGTTTTCTCGCCACGAGTTTTGTAAACAACAGAGGGGAGTTCAAGCAGCGTCTCGCAGGAGTGCTAGGATAGCTGCTAAGAATTCAGCTGATTAAGCCTGCTTTCCATGGGAAACTTTAAGGAGTCATGCATCTGGACTCAGAGTTTAGCTTTCGTTTCTGGTTCCCCAGAGAACTGCTCTTTGGTGGGAAAACTAGACCCTATTTAGGTGTTTTGCCCACAAAGGGACCTTGCGGAGTCAATTCGTCAGCTACTGGAGTAAGTTGTGTGTGGACAGCGTGCTCCGTTTCCAAGCCTCGTTCCTGTTTCAAGCCTTGTTCCTGATTCCAAGCCTTCGCTCCCGTTTCCAAGCCTTCGTTCCCGTTTCCAGCCTTGTTTACCTCCACGGACCTTGCCTTGTTTTCCAGGACTCAGCCTTGCCTTGTTTTCCGGATTTTGCCAAGTAATTCCACGGATCTTGTTCTTGCTCCTCGTTCCTTGTTGCCTTGCATCAAGCCTTGTTCAAGTTACTCCCTAGCCTCGCTCAAGTTTCATGGACTAAAGGACATTGTCATCTCCCCTCACTTTGCCTGGCAAAGTGAGTGTTTCGGTTATTGGATTACAACTTTGGACCTTAATATTTCATATTGGACATTGTTTCTTTGGACTAATTTTGACCTTTCCTGAAAGGTCTACTTCTGGACTATTTCATACACTTGCTTTTATTAACTTTATATATTTCCTTAATAAAGATATTAGATAGATTCTGGCCTCTGTGTATGGTTATTGGTGCTCTGCAGCCTGGGTCGTGACAGTTTGACTCCGCCACCCTAAGCACCAATTAACCTAGGCCAGAATGTCTACCGGAACCGTGCCGGGTGGCCAGCCACTTAGCTACACCATCGACAAGGACGAAGTGGACCGCATCCGCGATAAGCTCAATGCGCAGGAGGGAGAAATAAAGGGATTGAAGGAACACGGAATCCGTCTCCCGGCCCTGGCATTGCCAACCAAGTTTTCTGGAGAAGCTTCTAAGGTTCATGTTTTCCGTCGCCAATGCCAGGCTTATCTAGAGGCCCGTGCTGCCGAGTTTCCCCAAGAAGACATCAAGGTGGCGTGGATTTACAGTCTCTTGGACGGGCCAGCGGCCAACTGGGCGACGGCACTGTTCGACCAAGTCTCCCCACATCTAAGGTCGGCGCAACATTTCTTGGACCACCTTAAGGCGACCTGGGGAATCGAGGACAATTTGGAGGCAGCCGGCCACAAACTCCGGCGCCTCTCCCAAGGGGACAGACCCATGTCCCAGTACATAGCCGAGTTCCGAGTGCTGGCCCACAACACCGGCTGGAATGATATAGCCCTCAGAGGACAATTTCGGGAGGGTCTCAACATTGAGATGCTGGAAGAAATCTCCAAGGTGGATCCTCCCCATTCTCTTGAAGCACTCATTGATCAATGTTTACGAGCTGAAGTCATGCTTGCCAACAGAAAACAATGGGTCCGAGGCCAGAGCGGTAGAGCTGGGGTGAAACCTCCCGCTCCCGCCGGCGTCCAGCCGCGTCCAGTATGGAGACCCCCGCCACCAGCCCCATACCCCAGAGGGAGCGAGGAGGTGCCGATGCAGTTGGGCAATGTGCGTCCCAGACTAGATGCCGCCGAGAAGGCCCGCCGCCAACGCCTAAATCTCTGTTGGTACTGCGGAAACGGGGGCCACTTCGCCAGAGAGTGCCCAGCCAAAGGGAAGCCCGCCGCCCGTCTGGCGGCGGCGTCCTCCACGGAGACGAAGGCGTCTGAGGCGGCTGGCGCACAGCCGGCGGGGGAAGCCAGAGACCGGGCGTAGAGAGGCTCGCCAACCCGGTCAAAAAACCCACTCAAGAGCCGCCAACCGGGGTCCTATTTCTTCTAGTGGTCACCTTGTGGTCAGCAAAAAAAGGGCCCGTCATGGTCCATGCCATGATAGACTCAGGAGCCACAAACAATTTCATTGATAGAGAGTATGCCGACTCTCTGGGATTACAATACCATGACTTCAAGAATGCCCGTGTGGTGCAAGCCATCGATGGCCGCCCCCTCAAGACGGGTCCCGTAAGCCAGTGGTCGGAACCCACCAGAATGTGGATAAGGGAACATATGGAAGAGATTTCCTTCTTTGTTACCGAGGTTCCCCATTTCCCTGTGATTTTGGGAATTCCATGGCTGACACTTCACGACCCAAGCATCTCCTGGTCCAACAGAGAACTGCAGTTTGCTTCAAAATATTGCCAAAACCATTGCCTTGTAGCCAAGGTCTGCCATGCCACAGACACTGAACCCATTATCACCTTGCCCAAGAAGTACTCAGAATATTGGGATGTATTCAATGAAAAAGAAGCCGAGAGATTACCCCCACATAGACCTTATGACTGTGCCATTGACTTGGTGGAGGGGGCCCCGATCCCGCGAGGACATCTCTACTCCCTGACTGAACCGGAGCAAGAAGCTCTCAGGGAGTTCATAGAGTCAAACCTTCGCAAGGGATTCATCAGACCCTCTCAATCCCCAGCCGCTTCCCCAGTGATGTTTGTAAAAAAGAAGTCAGGGGACTTACGCTTGGTGGTGGACTATAGAGCATTGAACAATATCACTAAGCGGAACAGCTATCCCCTGCCCTTGATCTCGGACCTACTAGACCGACTTCGAGGAGCCAAGGTCTACACCAAGCTGGATCTTCGGGGGGCTTATAATCTAGTTCGCATCAGAGAAGGGGACGAGTGGAAGACTGCCTTCCAGACTAAATTCGGATTATTCGAGTCCCGAGTTATGAATTATGGATTATGTGGAGCTCCCGCAACGTTCCAGCATTTTGTCAATGACATCTTTCAGGATTATCTAGATCGGTTCTTGATCATCTACCTGGACGATTTTTTGGTGTTTTCTAGATCACAATCAGAACATGAGAACCACGTCAGAATGGTGTTACAACGATTGCGGGATCATGGACTTTATGCCAAGCTGGAAAAATGCGCTTTTGATCTACAAGAGGTAGATTTTCTGGGGTACCGCGTCTCACCACTAGGGCTCTCCATGGACCCGGCAAAGGTTTCAGCAGTATTGGAATGGCGGGCGCCAACCAACAAGAAAGAGGTGCAACGATTCTTGGGGTTCGCGAACTACTACCGCAAGTTCATTCCAGACTTTGCCCGCTGGTCTGACCCAATCACCAGCTGCATCCGTGGGAAACAGCCTTTCCGCTGGACAGATCAAGCAGAGAAAGGGTTCCAACAACTAAAGAAATTATTCACGTCCCAGCCAATCCTTCAGCATCCAGACCCTGAAACCCCTTTTATCGTGCAGGCGGACGCCTCCGATGTGGCAATTGGGGCTGTACTCCTACAACCAGTGGGAGATCATCTTCATCCTTGTGCCTTTTATTCCCGTCAATTGACCGCACCAGAGAGAAATTACACCATTTGGGAAAAGGAACTATTGGCCATAAAGGCAGCCTTTGAAACTTGGAGACATTGGCTAGAAGGGGCCAAATTTCCCATTGAAGTCCATACTGATCATCGGAATCTAGAGCATCTAAGAACTGCCCGCAAGCTAAATCAGAGGCAACAACGCTGGGCTTTATTCTTTGAACGTTTTAACTTCCAAATTCATTATGTAACCCCAGCCCAGACCAAGCAAGCAGATGCTCTGTCACGGAAACCGGAATACGCTGCAGGGCGCAAGGAGACCTTTGAGTCCCAGCTGCTACAACCCGAGAACTTTGCCACGCTCACAGTGGGAAACACCAAATCCACTCCCATTGAATCAACTTCCCCTACTCCAGGACCCCTTTCTGCTCAGGAAATCAGGGCTAGTCAGCAAGCAGATGCCTGGGCACAGGACCAACTTCGCCAAGGATTACATTTTCCCTTTTCGCTTAAGGATGGGCTACTTTGCTATAGAAATCATGTTTACATCCCCCCAGGACCGGGCAGGGAAAAAGCACTTCGTCTGTGTCATGACTGCAAGCCAGCAGGGCATTTCGGGCTATTTAAAACCATGCATTTGATCCTAAGAGATTTCTGGTGGCCCAAGATCCGCAAGGATGTGGAAAAATATGTCAACACCTGCCCAGTATGCCAGCGCTCCAAGACAAGAAGAGAAAAGCCCTCAGGGCTTCTGCATCCCCTCCCTACACCATCCCACCCATGGGAAATAATCTCTGCGGATTTTATCACTGATCTACCACCTTCCTGTGGATTCACCACGATTCTAGTGGTGGTGGACCTTTTCACCAAGTTAGCCCATTTCATTCCCTGTGATGGCCTTCCCACGGCCAAAGAGACTGCAGATCTATTCCTCCAACATGTTTTCAGATTGCATGGATTGCCCAAGAGTTTGGTCACAGACCGTGGGTCCCAATTCACCTCTCGTTTCTGGAAGGCACTACAAAAACTATTGGGCATAGACTCTCGTTTATCTTCGGCTCATCATCCCCAAACGGATGGGCAAACTGAGCGCACCAATGCCACTTTAGAACAATACCTTCGCTGTTATGTAAACTACCAGCAGGACAATTGGGCTTCCCTGTTATCGCTGTCAGAGTTTGCCTACAACAATGGGGTCCAGGCTTCTACTAAAGAAACCCCGTTCTTTGCAAACTACGGCTTCCATCCACGTTTCTTTCCCCCTGTCATTGAAACCTGAGAAGTTCCCGCAGCAGAGGACTGGCTGCAGGAACTCACAGCGGTGCAACAACTCTTGCTCCAGCAACTAGACCAAGCCAAGGAGGACTATAAACGTCACGCGGACAAACATCGCCAGCCGGGCCCCGAAATCAAGGTAGGAGACCGGGTTCTTCTGTCCACTCGCTTTTTGCCCTCCCATCGCCCTTGCCGGAAGTTAGATGCCCGTTTCATTGGCCCCTATCCAGTGGTGGCGCAACTTAACCCCGTGACTTTCAAACTCCAACTTCCGCGCTCAATGCGCATTCATCCAGTGTTCCACCGCTCCCTGCTCCTTCCGGCGGATGGTGTGCGCCCTGATACAGACCGGCCGGCCCCCCCTCCTGTTTTGATGAATGGGGAGGAGGAGTTTGAGGTTCAGGACATTTTGGATTCTCGCTTTCACCGCCGCCGCCTACAATATCTCATTGACTGGGTGGGTTTTGGCCCCGAGGAACGCTCTTGGGAAGACGCTTCCACAGTCCATGCTCCTGATCTAACCCGCCGCTTCCATCAGACCTATCCCGCCAAGCCGCGGCCTCGCGCCTCGGGGAGAGAGTCCCAGTTTGAGAGGGGGCTTGAGGAGGGGGATAGTGTGATGAGTCATGGGCCATGTAGTCCCGTCTCTGGTACTGTAGTACCAGATGAAGAGGAGAACTTGGGTTTTTCACCGTCTCAGTCAGAATTGGAACCTTCCCAGCCAGATTTGGGAACCTTGCACCTGCAAGAGATTTGTCTTCCAGAAGTCTGTCAAACAAGCCCTGAGCCTAAATCTCCTGTGTTTTCTCGCCACGAGTTTTGTAAACAACAGAGGGGAGTTCAAGCAGCGTCTCGCAGGAGTGCTAGGATAGCTGCTAAGAATTCAGCTGATTAAGCCTGCTTTCCATGGGAAACTTTAAGGAGTCATGCATCTGGACTCAGAGTTTAGCTTTCGTTTCTGGTTCCCCAGAGAACTGCTCTTTGGTGGGAAAACTAGACCCTATTTAGGTGTTTTGCCCACAAAGGGACCTTGCGGAGTCAATTCGTCAGCTACTGGAGTAAGTTGTGTGTGGACAGCGCGCTCCGTTTCCAAGCCTCGTTCCTGTTTCAAGCCTTGTTCCTGATTCCAAGCCTTCGCTCCCGTTTCCAAGCCTTCGTTCCCGTTTCCAGCCTTGTTTACCTCCACGGACCTTGCCTTGTTTTCCAGGACTCAGCCTTGCCTTGTTTTCCGGATTTTGCCAAGTAATTCCACGGATCTTGTTCTTGCTCCTCGTTCCTTGTTGCCTTGCATCAAGCCTTGTTCAAGTTACTCCCTAGCCTCGCTCAAGTTTCATGGACTAAAGGACATTGTCATCTCCCCTCACTTTGCCTGGCAAAGTGAGTGTTTCGGTTATTGGATTACAACTTTGGACCTTAATATTTCATATTGGACATTGTTTCTTTGGACTAATTTTGACCTTTCCTGAAAGGTCTACTTCTGGACTATTTCATACACTTGCTTTTATTAACTTTATATATTTCCTTAATAAAGATATTAGATAGATTCTGGCCTCTGTGTATGGTTATTGGTGCTCTGCAGCCTGGGTCGTGACAGTTTCCTTAATAAACTGTTGGCCTTTTCAGTCTTGTCCCCAGGGGACAGACAATTGGCTTTGGATAACTGTGCTTTCTCTATAAGAAGAAAATCCCCTTATAACCTCGGGGATTATAAACTCGGGGCGGCTTACATGGGGCCCGATAAAACAGTCAAATATCAAAACACAGCAATAAAACAATTATCCAATAAAAACATCAATTACAGTAAAAACAATCGTTAAAATCAACATAAAACATACAATATTAACACTGGAGACTAATTCATAGAACCCAGGCAAAGTGCAACATGTGCCGAAATGGGCCGAAATGGGGAAGGTAATTTCACAGTTGAAATGGGTTTAGCTGATGTGGGACCCACTACCGATTCCAAATGCGTCTGGGTATCGAGTGGTCCTACCAACCAAGGCTTGCAGATGTTTCAGCTGGGGTTCCATGGATCTGTGGTACTGTTCCCTCTCTGAGGTTTCTTTGGAAACTTTAGGGCTGTTTCCCTCAGGAGCTGTGAGGCTGAGAGGCTGTGCGCTCTTAGCCAGAACCTTTGAGACCTTTCCCCTGGAATTTCTGTTTCTATATCCCAGGATGTTCTTGAGATATGAAGCTTTTCTATGGGAGGAGCTGGTCTAAATCTTATAGCTTAGCTTCCTTAAGTGAGACTGACTTGAAAATGGCTCCTTCCCTCCCAGAACCCTGAACAAGGGGCGGAACCAAACTTAATAATGATGGACAGGCGGCCTGCCCTATGACTGCAAACATTAGCAGAAAGAAAATAAAGTTGGAGCTTCTGGTACAGCCGTACCAGCACAAATACTAGATGAGAAACTCTCTCCTGGGCACAGAGAAGGCTGGGTGACTTGGAAGGCATTGAATAGGCTGCACTTTGAGGCCATAAGATGCAGAGCCAACCTTAAGAAATGGGGCTACAAAGTGGAGTCCACGACATGCGAGTGTGGAGAAGAACTAACCACAGACCACTGACTACAATGCAGCCTGAGCCCTGCCACATGCACAGTGGAGAACATTCTTGCCGCGACACCAGAGGTACTCGAAGTGGCCAGCTTCTGGTCAAAGGACATGTAGCATAATGCCAAGTTTTTAACTTTGTTTGTGGTTTTAAAAATACATTATAACTGCACCCTCAATTTCCTTCTGACACGATAAATAAATAACTCACTGTCTTGTGAACTATTCCTATTGTATTGTTAGCTATTGCGCACTGCTTAGTCTTCATTGGGCAACTAAAAGGCATTAGTTTTACAAAAGTATTGCTGTGGCCCATCACAGCTGCTTGGTATCATTTCATTTTTCTTCAAGAGACTCAACTTCAGTATTTGCCACTGTATTATTGCATGCAGAGAGAGAGAGAGGGAGATGGTTCAGGAGTCAGCAAATGCTTTGCAAATGTCACCATGAATTATTTAATTGAATAAGTTTCCTCTCTTAATTAATATGCAAAAAGCAAAGGAAGCCTGAAATAAGTCAGCGTCTTGGGGATTTCTGTGTGTGCAAACTGTTCTCTGGGGCCCCACAGAGACCCATAGATCCTGTCTCTCAAAATGCCACTTTGGTAAGCAGAACACCTCAGTTGCGAAGCTAGGTTTTAAGACTTCTCTTGCCTAAATTCCAGATCCTCAGTCTCAGGACGAAGATAATAGACTTCTCTTTTGGTTTCCAAAACATACAGAAATATTTCTCCTTCAGGTGGGATGCTGGGCATCTTGTGCCTTCTTTTGCAGTGCCACACAAACACTTAGCAATTCTATAAACAGTCAGCTACTACGTATTTCTTTTAAAAATGCCTCAATACCCTGAAGACACTTGATCATCATCGTCGTTGTCATCACTGTCACTTGCCTCCTCAAGGGAGATACAGCAAGGTTAAAATACCTAGACAAAAACAGCAAAATAGGATCCTGGGTCAGACCTGGTTGAGCACTGCTTATCTAAAATTCCAAAATCTGAAATTCTCCAGAGTTGTCGATATAGGTGGCTGAGACAGTGATGCCTTCTCTTTTTGATGGTTCAGCGTACACAAATTTGTTTCATGCACAAAATTATTAAAATGTATTGAATATGACCTTAGGACAATGTGTACAAAGTGTATATGAAACGCAAATGAGTTTTGTGTTTAGACTTGGGTCTCTTTCCCCATTATTGAATGTGTAGTTTGGTGAGGCACCAACTCTCTTTGGCAAAGAAAGCTAAAGAACTTGTTAAACTACAATTCCTACTATTACCATCTATAGGTAGGTAAAGGTTTTCACCTGAAATTAACTCTAGTCATGTCCAAGTCTGGGGGTTGGTGCTCATCTCCATTTCTAAGCCGAAGAGCCAGCATTGTCCGTAGACAACTCCAAGGTTATGTGGCATGACTGCATGGATCGCTGTTACCTTCCTGCCAGAGCAGTACCTATTGATCTACTCACATTTGCATGTTTTCGAACTGCTAGCTTGGCAGAAGCTGGGCAACCTTTCAGTCAGCAAGTTCAGCAGCTCAGTAGTTTAACCCACTGCACCACCGGAGGCTCATTACCATCTATAGAATGGCTTGTATTCACTTGGGGCATACAAAGGAATAATGTACAGGGTCCAAAAGTGACAATTTGGCAATTATGCTGATAACAGTGGAGTGGCACAGGCAGCATGTTCGTAGTAACTTTTACATTGTGCGTGTGCCTCCTAGACTGTGCATTTTGGTTGGGCATCCTATATCTTGCATCACAGCTGTGCCTCATATTTTATGCAATGTTCATTGACACATGATGCATCACATTGCTATTTTGTAGAATCCTGCTGTGACGCGTTTCAGTAAGGTCGAATTTCGGACTGCGGATATGGAGGGTCCATGCCTGGCAAGCATTTATGTTACAGCCTGAAGTTCCTGACTGAAGAACATACTCACCAGGTGAAGACAGATACAGCGGTTTATTTGCAATCCTGCCAGATAGGATGCAAGTATGGCTAATGTCAAAAATGTTCATGTTGGGTGTGAATACAGACAGCATAGATTTTTAAGCAGTTCAGTTTTCATTCTAGCTTTCCGCTCCCTCTCTGGATTGGCTGAAAGAAGGGGCAAAGATGAAAAAATATATACAAAAAATTATATGAATGTCCTCGTGCCTTTGAGGAAATTAGAAATCACAGGGGTGGGGATGTCGTGTTCAACAACATCGGCACATGGATGTTGGATGTTGGATTGAAGCCTTAATGAGCCCTATATTCTGTGGAGTTTTTAGCAGATTCCGATGGAGTTGGCTCCAAAAGACATAAAAACATGCAGCAATTGGATTAATATGACGAACGTTCCCTGGATCTGGCTCCTGTTTGCAAAGATAAGCACCGTATGCCGACCAGACCATATAGAACTGATTCACTTCTTTTTGGTGAGTCACATGCGCAACAAGCATGCAAAACAAGTGTGGCATTTTTCATTCGCGAAACATTGGAAGATGCTCAAGTTAATGTTCCTGGATGTAAATAGTTTCTTCATGGGGGGAAATGGGACTTGGCAGATTTAAAGTTCACCTGTAGGCAAAAGACGAAAAATCTCCGAAAGTCAAGATTTTAATATAGACTCCCCAAATACACATATTTGAGGACATTATGGCAAATGGTTTTCACAGAGGTTCCCTTTGAACCTATAAAAGCATTCTCTGTAAAATGGAAGGATATACAGTATCCACTTAAACTGGGAGACAAAACCCAGGAACAGTCAGCCTTTTTCCTTACAGCGAATCTGTCAGCTGAAAAGACACTTTGCATCCCCCAACCTGTGATAAACTCACTCGGCGCACAAGAGCCATGACTGATTTAGCCAATTGTGATGGCAAATTGGGGACACGGCAGACAATTTCAGCTCAGACTTTGACCACTGTGCTCCGGAGGCCGATTTCTCCTGCAACTTCGTCAGCAATTGACACCTTTGCAGGCTGCTATTAAATGGGTTTTTACGCATAGTTTCCGTTCTCTAGGTGGAAAAATCCGTAGTTTTGCTTTAAAAGGTCTTCGTTTCTTACCATTTGATTTTTCCCAGATGGAAACTGAGGGTCTATCTATGCCCCACATGTCACATGCAAGGCTCATGGATCAAATCTGGCCCTCCATTATATGTGACCTATGAGGTTTTCAATGTCGGTGGCGCAGTGTGTTAAAGAGCTGAGCTGCTGAACTTGCGGACCAAAAGGTCACAGGTTCGGATCCAGGGAGCGGAGTGAGCCCCCGCTGTTAGCCCCAGCTTCTGCCAACCCAGCAGTTCGAAAACATGCAAATGTGAGTAGATCAATAGGTACCGCTTCTCCGGAAAGTTTTCGGCACTCCATGCAGTCATGCCGGCCACATGACCTTGGAGGTGTCTATGGACAATGCAGGCTCTTCGGCTTAGAAATGGAGATGAGCACCAGAGTCGGACACGACTGAACTTAACGTCAGGGGAAACCTTTACCTATACAATCTTTTTTTTAAAATAAATTTTTATTGAGTATTACATACATAAAATTGTTAAAAAGGGAAGGGAAGGGAAAGGTTTGCACAAAGCGGAAATGAAAAGAAAAGGAGAAAGAAAAAAGAAAAAAGAAAGGAAGAAAAGGAAGAAAAGGGGTGGGGAAAGGGGGTGGGGTGGGGAGTCTTTATTTCTTGATTTTCCTTCTTGTCTATAATGGTGTCTTATCAAGTGATGTTTCCATCTATTGTTTTCCGTCTTTACTGCTTTTGTCTTCAATATTTGGCTTGTCTCAGTCTGTTAATTGGCGCTATATTAGTATTTTAATTTTTTCGTTCTTCATCCAATCCTTTACTGGCGTCCAGTCTGTCATCGTCTTTGGTTTATTCTGTGTTCTTGATAGTAGAAAGGTTAATTGGTCCATATTCATTATATCCCATATTTTCTTCATCCAATCCTCTTCTTTACCTATACAATCTTACAATTACAAACAGCCCTTTAAAAGCAACCATAAGACTGATGTGGCCCTTGGTGAAAATGGGTTTGACACCTCAATCTATGCTATAGAATTAATGCGGCTTGATACTTCTTTAACCACCATGGCTCAATGCTATGGAATCTTTGGAGTTTAATTTTGCACGGTCTTTAGCCTTGTCTGCCTGGGCTGGTACTTTATTAAACTGCCATAGCAGTTAAAGTGGTGTCAAACTGCATTAATTCTGCCATTTAGATGCACTCTGTGACATGCGTTTTCCAAGTTTGTTTCAGTCTTGGATTACAACTTTAGACACCAGGGTCTGAATCTCTGCATGGTCATTGAAACCCATATTTCCTTCTCATAGCAAGTCCCTTCTTTCCCCACAGAAGGCGAAATGTTGTGAAACCAGCACCATCCTCCAAATAAACACACACACAGCACACAATGAGGAATTGCAGTGTCATGGATGCAGCAGACCTTTGCAGCTAATCATTACTTTGCTCTGAAGACTTTCACGTCTCTAGGAATCGCAGGAGAAAACTTCCCCAGAGAGGACATATTTCACTGAGTGTGGCTGGGTGAAACTGTGCGTAGCAGTACTGCAGGTATGTGCCATATTGAGTGTTTTTATATATAAAAACATAATATAATGAAATGAACAAGTCTGGGAATAGACCATTCTTTTGGATTTCCTTCTCCACTAAGCGAAGGCACCAAATTGTGGAACTGGGCCTTGAAGAACTAAATGGAATAGGCACTGTCCTCATTTTGGCACCAAATTAAAGCATAGCTTTAATATCTATATATATAAAAGAGTGATGGCATCAGGGCAGCGGACAAAACAACAAAACTACAGGCCCCACAACCTCGAAAATTGACAACACAACCCATCATCCACGCCTCTAGGTTGATACAACAAAAAGAAAAGAAAAATAAAGTCCTAATTAGAGGGAGAGGAATAATTGTTTTTATCCAATTGCTGCCATTTAGAAGGCTAAGCTCCGCCCACTTGGTCTCCTAGCAACCCACTCACCCAGAGGACAGGCAGAGTTAGGCCTCACTTAGGCCTCTTCCACACTGCCTATAAAATACAAATTATCTGATTTTAACTGCGTTACATGGCAGTGTAGACTCAAGGCCCTTCCACACAGCTATATAACCCATTTATAATCTTATATTATCTGCTTTAACTGGATTATCTGGACTCCACACCTTTACCCTTTACCTTAACTACCATCAATTCCTCAATACTTTATTTCCCATACCACCATACTTCGCCACAGCAACGCGTGGCCGGGCACAGCTAGTGTGTGTGTATATATATATATATATATATATATATATATATATATATATATGTGATGGCATCAGGGCAGCGGACAAAACAACAAAACTACAGGCTCCCCCAACCTCAAAATTTGACAACACAACCCATCATTCATGGCTCTAGGTTGATACAACAAAAAGAAAAGAAAAATAAAGTCCTAATTACAGGGAGAGGAATAATAGTTTTTATCCAATTGCTGCCAGTTAGAAGGCTAAGCTCCGCCCACTTGGTCTCCTAGCAAATCTACTCAGCCCAGGGGACAGGCATAGTTAGGCCTCACTTAGGCCTTTCCCACAGATTATCAGATTTTAACTGGATTATATGGCAGTGTAGACTCAAGGCCCTTCCACACAGCTATATAACCCATTTATAATCTTATATTATCTGCTTTGAACTGGATTATCTTGACTCCACACTGCCATATAATCCACTTCAGTGTGCATACTAAACATAAAGACAACTATACAATAGACATTCAATACCACCACTACCTCAACAATTT
This sequence comes from Anolis carolinensis, assembly GCF_035594765.1. Classification (NCBI taxonomy): domain Eukaryota; kingdom Metazoa; phylum Chordata; class Lepidosauria; order Squamata; family Anolidae; genus Anolis; species Anolis carolinensis. The sequence goes on from NC_085845.1 coordinate 199,342,097, forward strand.
CTCACCAACACCACCAGACAACGCCACAGCAACGCGTGGCCGGGCACAGCTAATATATATATATATATATATATATATATATATATATATATATATATGCAAATACTTTAAGGTCTGATGGGTTCATGGGTTATGGTGTGCTGAAATTGCTTTTATTTAGGTCATTGAAATAGCCGCTACTCTTTTAAAATTATTCTAAATGTGTGATGTCTCATGGGCCTTGTAGTCCCGTTCCTAGTACTATTGTGGCAGACGAAGAGGAAAACATGGGATTTCCAACGGTTCAGCCAGAATCGGAGCCCCTGCACCTGGAGGATGTTTGCCCTCAAGAAGTCAGCCAAACAAGCCTTGGGCAGAATTCTCCCCCGTTTTCCCGAAAGGACAATTATAATAGAGATAGAGGAGCCAGGGAGGCTAATCGCCGGAGCCTCAGAATCACAGCCAAACAATTAGCTGATTAGGTCTGCTTCCCTTGGGAAATTCTAAGGAGTCATGCATCTGGACGGAGTTGGGTTTCACTTCTCGTTCTCCAGGGAAAGTGTTCTTCTGGCGGGAAACGAGACCCTATTTAGGTGTTTTGCCGCGAAGGAAACCTTGCGGAGTCAACTCGTCAGCTTGAGGAGTGAGATTGTTGTGGACTTCGTAACCCCAGTTCCTTGTTTTCCCGGACCAAGTTCCAAGCCTGCCTTGTTTCACGTTTGGCCGCGGAACTCGCCACGGACCTTGTTCTTGCTTCTTGTTTGCCTCGTATCAAGTCTTGTTTAGCCAAGAATCTAGTTTGTTTTCCAGCCTTGTTGTCAAGCTTCAATGGACTAAAAAACCTTGTCATCTCCCCACACTATTGCTTGGCAAAGTGTGTGTTTCAGTTAATGGATTATAACTTTGGACTCTAATATCACATATTGGACATTATTTTCCTGGACTATATTTGACCTTTCCTGCAAGGTCTACTTCTGAACTATATTCTTCACTTGTTTTTATTGACTTTATATATTCCTTTAATAAAGATATTAGATAGAATCCGGCCTCTGCGCATGGTTATTGGTGTTCTGTAGCCTGGGTCTTGACAGAATGGTTATTTAGTTGTATACTACCTTGAGAGCTTACAATACAGGGTGGAATGCACACGAACACACAAATAATGAATTTTTCAAAAAACTCTGGCTCAATTCTTCAACTTGAGAAAACTTGGCAAATGTGTTTCCATGGAAACAAATTGTTAAACTAGTTCCTCTCCCTTGCGTTTCCTCAAAAGCCTAAGAAATACCTGGAAAGGAACAAAAAGAGACCTTCTCCACCATGGATGGTCACCATGCAGATCTTCAGATCTTGTTGGACTACATGTCCTATCATGCCCAGGCAACAGAGGACAATAGTAAGGAATGCTGGCTGCTGCTAATCAATAGCAGTTGGGATTAGGTGAAGTTTATCCATCCCCGTTCTCCAACATAATGTTCTGCTTCATCTCTTGGTTGCATCCCATTTGAATGATCCAAATGCATTCTATGTTGGCTGCTTTTGAAAAGTGCTCAGAAACTTCAGGTTGCCCAAGGAGTTGCAGCCAATTGGGTGTGTGACCACATTACTCTCTCGTTGCAACAATTCCCTTGTGCCAATACAAAGTGTTGGTTTTGACCTATAAGGCCCTATTTGTCTTGGGTTCAGAACTCTAGGTTATAGAAAGGACTGTAACTCCATTTAGGAGCCCATTAGAACTTTAAGATCATTTGGAAAAGTCCTTCTTTCTGTCCCATCATTTGGTGGGAACAAGGGAGCGGACCTACTCAGTGGCTGCCCTCAGAATTTGGAAATCACTCCTTAGAGAGGCTCAGAAAGCCTCTTGTTAAGTGCCATCAAGTCATCTTTAATAAATAAATCTTCAACAAATAAATCCAAGTTTCCCTGTCCTCAGGTCTTGCAGACTCATAGCTATGGCTTCCTTGACAAAGTCTCTCTCTCTGGAATTCAGTATTCCTTTTTTTTCTTCCTGCCTTCCACCTTCCCCAACATTGTTCTCCTTTGTAGTGAGTCATCTCTTCTCATTATATAATAGTTGTGACACAATTACTACTGGGTCATCTTGGACTCTAGGAAGAGTTCCTGCCTCATCCATTTGTTGACCTTTTTAGCAGACCACGGTAACCGAACTCTTCTTGAAAATCACATTTCAATGAATGGATTTTCTTCTTTCCTTCATTGCCCATCATACAATGAAATGGGAAATGCAATGACATGGAACATCCTGACTTTAATATTCCAGGATATTAATGCTCATTTTGCCTGGTAAAGTAGGTTTGGAAGGACATCTACAACTGGGTTGTGGTGTGTTTTCTGGGCTGTATGTCCATGTTCCAGAACCATTCTCTCCTGATGTTTTGCCCACATCTATGGCAGGCATGCTCAAAGGTTGTGAGGTATATATCTCACAACCCCTGAGGATGCCTGCCATAGATGTGGGCAAAACATCAGGAGAGAATGCTTCTGGAACATGGCCATACAGCCTGGAAAACGCACAACAACTCTGTGATTCCGGCCATGAAATCCTTTGACAACACATTGAACATCTACAACTGTTATGGACACATAATTTCAGAAGCTTGTCTAATATCACAAAAGCAACAAGGACCAGAAGCCTAGTGAATGCTGTGCTGCTGCTGGATTCTTTAATATGGCACTTAGTAGTAGGCTCCAAGTGAAAGGAGTTAATTTCAGCATTTGCTTGGCTTTGCAACATATTTTGGCGAACGGTAGTGGCGTGTTCAAAACCTTTACACAGCAGTCATTGGCTTGAAAGGAAATCAAACTAATTACCAAAACTAATTGCATTGCTAATTACCAGGGATCTTTGGAGGAGGCTTTCTTTTCTGCTAGCATTCCACCCTGAAGGTTATTGAGCCACCTCAGAGTGGAAAGGTGTTCTTCACTCCTACCCAGCTTACAATTTTCCTTTGGCCACCTGCACATCTTTACAGAATCAGAGACTCAGAAAGCTGGAAGAAACCCCAAGGGCCAACTAGTACAACCCCCATTCTTCCATGCAGAAGCAGATATTCAATGCCCTTCTGACACATATCCCATTCAATCTCTGTTTTAAAAACTCCAGAGAAGGAGACACTGCCAGACTTTGTATTTCACTGTTGAACTTCCTTGATTCATGATGGTTCCCTCCACTACTGAAGGGAAAATGTCCCAAGTTAAGGTAAGACAAGAAGATAGCTCAACACCTAGGCATTCGTTGTCCCAAAATTTGGAGATTATTGTCTCTTGATTAGAGATTTTTCCTAATATGAAGATGTGCTTAATTGATGCTAATCGATGTGGGCACCTTGAGCCTACGCCTCAGATCTCTTCTCTTGCTTTGTGTAGATTATCTTTGCTTATCACCAAAATTTGTATAAATTATTGGCTGACATTTTTACTTTCCTTTTTGTTACAATTTATTTAGTCAAACTAACAAAAGAATTTAAATTATGAGAAATGTAAAGTACTATAAAGGTAAAGGTAAAGGTTTTCTCCTGACGTTAAGTCCGGTCGTGACAGACTCTGGGGGTTGGTGCTTGTAATGAAGTGTGAATTTTGGTTTACAGATGTTATGTTTAATTGTGTGTTTATGTTTTAAAAGGGTAAGTATTACAGTTATTGCATCTCAGCACTCAGAGGCTGGTTGCCATGGAGAAGTAGGCGGAGCCAACTGCCGTTTAGTTGAAGAAGTGCAGAGTTTACAAAAAAGAGTCAGTCTGTGCTCTGATGAGGAACAGGGAAGATTGATTCCAGGTTGATGGGATCAAGGAGACTCAATTGTTCATTTTGTGTCGGTTTTAAATAAGTTTGGTGACTTATTTAATGTAGTCTGTGTCCTGGTAAGGAACAGAGAATCTGTGATAGTATATCACAGGGGTGACTGTGGTTTGAAGTCACTGGATAGTCCAAGTTTCAGACTTTGGGAACCAATCCCAGCTGGACTCACAGAGATCCATTGAAGTAATGGTTTAAAAGTAGCAGAGGAAGAAGTTTTAACTACTTTAAGTAAAAAAAGTGACACTTTAGAGAGTTGATTCATCTCATTCTAGTATTATAACTGTTAATAAGAATAACTCTGAGAAACAACATTGTAACCACTAAGCTCTGTACCTGAATAAACTTGTTATTGTTCTTCCAACATCTAAGCCTCTGTCGCATATATTCTAAACCAAGTTATGCTACCCTTTAAAGTAAAAGGTCTTCTCCCTGAGTCTTTGGTGGTTGCATCTTTCCAAATTGGTGTTAGTCGATAATAGTTCTTTACAAATTGGTGGCAGTCGTTACAAATTCCTTACAGTGCTCATCTCCATTTCTAAGCCGAAGAGCGGGCGTTGTCCGTAGACACCTCCAAGGTCATGTGGCCACTGGCATGACTGCATGGAATGCCGTTACCTTCCTGCCAGAGAGGTACCTATTGATCTACTCACATTTGCATGTTTTCAAACTGCTAGGTTGGCAGAAGCTGGAGCTAACAGCGGGTGCTCATTCCCCTCCCTGGATTCAAACCTGCAACCTTTTGGTCCACAAGTTCAGCAGATCAGTGCTTTAACACACTACGCCATCAGATAGGATGGGCAATATCTACCTTTAAAAAAAATCCATGTGAACAGGAACTAGGCATCTTAGTAGACCACAAGCTGGATATGAATCAACAGAATGATGCGGCAGCTAAGAGATCAATGCAATTCTAGGCTGCATCAACAGGAGAATAGTGTCTAAATAGAAAGGAGCTATAGTCCAACTCTATTCTGTTTTTGTCAGACTTCACCAGGACAACTGTGACCAGTTCTGGGCACCACAATTCAAGAAGGATATGGACAAGTGCAACCAAAACGGTCAAAGATCTGGAAGCCAAGTCCTATGAGAAACTGCTTAGGGAGTTGAGTATGTTTAGCCTGGAGAGGAGACAGTGTAAAGTGGACAAAATTAAACATATGAGAGGATGTCATATGGAAGATGGAGTAGTCTTGTCTTCTGCTGCTCTAAAGACCTGGACATGGACAATGGATTCAAACTGCAGGAAAAGAGATTCCAAGTAAACATTAGGAAGAACCACTTTGCAGGTAAGACTTGTTCAGCAGGCCTTGGAGTGTGGTGGAGTCTCTTTCTCTCAAGGTTTTTAAGCAGGGGCTGGATGGCTATCTGTCTGTGATACTTTTGTGTATTCCTCCATGGCAGAGGGTTGGGCTCTTCCAACAATGAGTCTATGTTCCAAGTGACCTGGTGGCTACAAAAATCTCAGGAAGCACCTCTTGCCTCAGCTGATGGCCATTCCAATTCATCAGACTCTACGAAGTATTGTTGGTTGCTCTCCGCCACTAGTCACTACATAATAAATGCTTTTGAAAAGTTAATTATTCAAAAGTTCTTTCTGGCTGCTTGACCTGAGACAAGGGCATTTGAAGGATTAGCATACTTGACCAAGGCTAATGATCTTGTAGGGTGTGCAGATAAAAGACGTGTCTCAAAAGCCAAAAACAAGAGAAGAGTCACACCGTATCTGCCTGATGGTACTTCATAGCAATCATGGTGAGAGGCACTCAATTGGGCATGCTGAACCCGGACTAATGAGATTCAAGGGAGGAGAATACGGGCTGAAACCTGTTCATGTCTGACTATCTCTCTCTCTCCGTATATAAATATATATTCAATATTAGCTTTTACATTGCTGCATTCTCCTCCTGGCCTCATCTCTCCAGAGAATTCTATGCGATTTTTAATAACCTTGCAAAGATAGCACTTTTTAAAAAGGATAGGGGGGAAAAAAACCTTTTGAAGGTAACCTCTGATTCAAATTAAAAAATAAAGAGGTATTTGCATATTATCTTTAATACTCTGGCGGAATTGCTTACGAGGTGGGTCTGGTGGCTGAGAGGTCTGCCGCTCCGTCCCTGTTAAAGGGCCTTTGATATGACGGAGGGGAGTCCGGGGAAAAGAGGCAAAGTCATGCATCGCCTCCGCCTCCAACTGGGATTCCCATCTGCTGGAATAAAACGTCACCTCTGGAAAGGACATTCTTGACACATGAAGTGCCAGATGTGGAAGGGTTCCCTCTGATACACCCCCCTCTGCACTTCAAGTAAATCCTGTCACTGGCTTTGCAAAACTGCCAGAGGAATGGAAGACATCAGTCCAAGAAATCCAAAGAAGACAAGGACACGGAAGGGCAGCTTTGGAGGAACCGAATAAGATCCCGAACTGTCGAGGAGGGAGGAAACCATTCCTTGTTTTCCATTTCTTTGAGAGTATGACCCCATATAATTCTTATGAGAGAGCCATGATTCTCTACATGATAAATAATTAAATTAAAATAATTAAATTAACTGGAAGTCTTCTTGTATTGAGTTGTCGAAGGCTTTCATGCTTGGGATCACAGGGTTGTTGTATGTATTCTGGGCTGTATGGCCATGTTCTAGAACAGGGGTCCCCAAACTAAGGCCAGATGCGGCCCTCCGAGGTCATTTACCTGGCCCCCGCCCTCAGTTTTATAATATAATATATTGTATATACATATAATATTGATAACAATATTATAATGTAATACAATATAACACTAATAATAATACCATATAATAATATTAATTATATATTCTAAATTACATATAATATTACTAATAATATTACAGTATAGTGGTATAGTTCAATATAGTAATATATAATGCTAATATTGTGCTATGCTAATAATATAATATATTGTATGTACATATAATTTGTAAGCCACTCATCCGCTTTCGGATGAGAAGGGTGTGATAAAAATGTAGTAAATAAATGCAGTAAATAAATAATAAATAAATTTTAGACTTAGGCTCACCCAAAGTCTGAAATGACTTGAAGGCACACAACAACAACAACAACAACAACAACAACAACCCTAATTAACTTGACTATGTCATTGGCCAGAAGCAGGACCACACTTCCCATTGAAATCCTGATAAATGTATGTTGGTTAAAATTGTTTTTATTTTTAAATATTGCATTGTTCTTTCGTTGTTGTTGTTGTTGTTGTTGTTGTTGTTTTTGCACTACAGATAAGACATATGCAGTGTGCATCGGAATTTGTTTGTATTTTTTTTCAAATGATAATCCGGCCCCTCAACAGTCTGAAGGATTGTGGACCGGCCCTCGGCTTAAAAAGTTTGAAGACCCCTGTTCTAGAAGTATTCTCTCCTGACGTTTCGCCCACATCTATGGCAGGCATCCTCAGAGGTTGTGCGGCATGGAGAAACTAGGCAAGGAAGGTTAATATATATCTGTGGAGAGTCCAGGGTGTGAGAGAGTTCTCCTCTGAGGGCAGAGGAGCTCCAGGGACGGCTAATGACGCTGAACAAAGGATGCCCTCCAGGCAAGAGACAAACCTTTCCAATGCTAATTAAGGTGATTAACTGCAACATTCACGCTGACTTCCAACTGACAAAGAACTCTTCTCACACCCTGGACTCTCCACAGATATATATTAACTTTCTTTGCCTAGTTTATCCATGCCTCACACCTCTGAGGATGCCTGCCATAGATGTGGGCAAAACGTCAGGAGCGAATACTTCTAGAACATGGCCATACAGCCCGGAAAACTTACAACAACCTTCTTGTATTGGTTAGGTAGGAAACCTCCTCCCTTTTGTCCTTTTGATGAATAATTAATCATTATGTGTCGTCGAAGGATTTCATAGCCAGAATCACTGGGTTGCTGTGAGTTTTCCGGGCTGTATGGCCGTATTCCAGAAGCATTCTCTCCTGACGTTTCACCCACATCTATACCAGGCACCCTCAGAGGATGTGAGATATTGGAAACTAGGTGAGTGGGGTTTAGATTGTCAGAGTATTTGCAGCACAGCAGTAGTTGGATGGAAGCAGTGGAACGCAGAACGAAGAGACACTCAGAGACGTTGGTAAAACTATTTACAAAGTTTTACTGTATGCAGCAGTAATCAACACAAACAGACTTGCAGACAACAGACGAACACAGAACTGTTCTGTTCTCCAACAGAACTTGACTCGAACTCTAGGCAGACAGAACTCAACTGAACGGACGCAATCGTTATGCACAAACACTTGTGTCTGGATACTCCCTAGTTCCAGCCACACATCAAGGTCATCATAGCTTCTTGGCAATTAACTCTTTCCACATTGTGGTACATTCTGGATGATGCAATCAGTTGCAATACAAGCATGGCACAAATTGCATTTAAACACTATCAATACACAAATCCCACATTAACATAGATATCTGTGGAATAACACCCAGGGTGGGAGAAAGAATTCTTCTCTGCCTGAGGCAAGTGTGAACGTTTCAGTTGGCCAGCCTGATTAGCACTGAATAGCCTGGTAGCTTCAAGGCCTGGCTGCTTCCTGCCTGGGGGAATCCTTTGTTGGGAGGTGTTAGCTGGACCTGATTGTTTGTCTGGAATTCCCCTGTCTTCTGAGTGTAGTTCTTTATTTACCCCACTTGCCTAGTTTCCAACACTTCACAACCACTGAGGATGCCTGCCATAGATGTGGGTGAAACCTCAGGAGAGAATGCTTTTGGAACATGGCCATACAGTGTGGAAAATTCACAGCAACCCAATTAATAATTACATTTTAGCCATTTTCAAAGGCAGTAACTTTTCTAAAGCTACTTACTTCTGTTAATAGAAATAAAATTGCCTTTAGAAAAGTAAACATGTCACTAAACAAACATGTCTACTAAGGTCTTGATCAAGAGAGAAAAGTGGAATAGGGATAATAACAACAGCAGTAAAAACAACAATGGCATTTTTAGCCATCTTTCAAAGAGTAGCTTTCCCAAGGCTACTTTCTTCTGCTAATAAAAACTGTCCTTAGAAAGAGAAACATGCCACTCAATGTGCAGGCCTACAAAGCATTGTAAGATGATCACATGCAGTAAATAGCTGGGATTTCTGATTGGCTGCAGTTTTTCAGAGAAGAATGAAACAGATTTTTTAAAGGCTGTCAAAATAACTACAGAAAGGAAGATGGTGAATGATTATTCTGTATGGGCACAAACAAAGGTAGGATTGGGTTTTGGTTTGGCAAATCAATGATGTCAAAACCAACAGTAGTCTCCCTACGATTGTTGGGTCCAAATGACATAAATAATCCACTTAAGAAACATTTGGAGGGGACAGTTCACCTTCTTGACAAACCCAGTCTTTCTGCAAATTCACCGGGCCACCTCCTGCTTCTTTAATTTTATTTTTGTTTCCAGCAAATGCCATCCATTTCTAGCCAGAACAGCTCTGCCAACGTCTTGCCTCTCTATTATGACAAAGAACGACGGAGGAGAATGTGCAAGTGAGCTGGTTTGTAAACACTTCATCAAGTCCCCATGTAAACATCTCTTTTCTCTTCCTGGGTATTCTAGCGTGTGCCAAGTTTAACATACCTGGGACTTGATTCTTCCCCCGGAATCCGAGTGGCATCGTTCACACTTCAGAACCCACCTCCAATTTTTGCACCATTTAAAGCATACACACAATACCATCAATTAAACTATAATCACAAAGCATCTCCGTAATTAATGGAGGAAGGTTACGGTAAGCTCTCCTGAATACAAATGAGATCTGCAGGTGGGCACAAAACTGTATGCTGTGATGCAGTTCAAAAGTTGCCAATTAGGAAATTAGAACAAGTAAATAAATAAGAGGAGCCTGCAGATACCTGGCCAGAATTGCCCTTTCTGTTGTTGTAAAGAGAGATACACTCTTAAACCTTGGGATTTTTTTAAGGGGGAGGGGGTTATCTATGAGAAGAAGCCATATAAAAACCACCTATCAGAAATTGAGCCAATTCAGACATAGCCTGATCCAAGGGATAGAAGGTAAAGAACGTGTGGGTAGAAGTAATGCCATATTGGTTATTTTAACTGCTATGGCTCAACATGGATTCAAGAGTTGTAGTTTTACAGGGTCTTTAGCCTTCTTGGCCAAACAGTGGCAGTGCCTCACCAAACTACAAAACCCAATGAGCCATGGCAGTTAAAGTGGTATCAGACTGCATTGATTCTACGGTGTAGATGCACCCAAAATCTACTTTCTCAGATGCATGGAATGAAGTGCCTGCAAACAGATCTTTCTAGGCAGACTGTATACAGTGGGGAAAAAAGTATTTAGTCAGATACCAATTATACAAGTTCTCCCACTTAAAAAGATGAGAGAGGCCTGTAATTGACATCATAGGTAGACCTCAACTATGAGAGACAACATGAGAATACACATCCAGAAAATCACATTGTCTGATTTTTCACGAATTTATTTGCAAATTATGGTGGAAAATAAGTATTTAGTCACCAACAAATGTTCATCTCAATACTTGGTTATATATCCTTTATTGGCAATGACAGAGGTCAAACGTTTTCTGTAAGTCCTCACAAGGTTGGCACACACTGTTGCTGGTCTGTTGGCCCATTCCTCTATGCAGATGTCCTCAGGTGCAGTGATATTTTGGGGCTGTCACTGGGCAACATGGACTTTCAACTTCCTCCAAAGGTTTTTTTTATAGGGCTGAGATCTGGAGACCGGCTAGGCCACTCCAGGACCTTGAAATGTTTCTTACGAAGAGACTCCTTCATTGCCCTGGCGGTGTGCTTGGGATCGTTGTCATGCTGAAAGACCCAGCCACGTTTCATCTTCAGTGCTCTTGCTGATGGAAGGAGGTTTGTGCTCCAAATCTCACAATACATGGCTCCATTCATTCTTTCATGCATTCGGATCAGTCATCCTGGTCCCTTTGCAGAGAAACAGCCCCAAAGCATGATGTTTCCACCCCCATGCTTCACAGTAGGTATGGTGTTCTTTGGATGCAACTCTGCATTCTTTCCCCTCCAAACATGACAAGTTGTGTTTCTGCCAAACAGTTCTACTTTGGCTTCATCTGACCATATGACATTCTCCCAAAACTCTTCTGGATCATCCAAATGCTCTCCAGCAAACTTCAGTCGGGCCCAGACATGTACTGGCTTAAGAAGGGGGACACGTCTGGCACTGCAGGATCTGAGTCCTTGGCAATGGCGTAGTGTGTTACTGATGGGAGCCTTTGTGTCGTTGGTCCCAGCTCTCTGCAGGTCACTCACTAGGTTCCTCCGTGTGATTCTGGGATTTTTGCTCACTGTTCTTGTGGTCATTTTGACCCCACGGGGTGAGATCTTGCGTGGAGCCCCAGATCAAGAGAGATTCTCGGTGATCTTGTATCTCTTCCATTTTCTAATTATTGCTCCCACCGTTGATTTCTTCACACAAAACTGCTTGCCTATTACAGATTCAGTCTTCCCAGTCTGGTGCAGGGCTAAAATTTTGTTTCTGGTGTCCTACGACAGCTCTTTGGTCTTCACCATAGTGGAGTTTGGAGTGTGACTGCTTGAGGTCATGAACAGGTGTCTTTTAGACTGATAACAAGTTCAAATAGGTGCCATTACTACAGGTAATGAGTGGAGGACAGAGAAGCCTCTTCAAGAAGAAGTTACAGGTCTGTGAGACCCAGAAATCTTGCTTGTGTATTGGTGACTAAATACTTATTTTCCACCATAATTTGCAAATAAATTCGTGAAAAATCAGACAATGTGATTTTCTGGATGTGTTTTCTCATGTTGTCTATCATAGTTGAGGTCTACCTATGATGTCAATTACAGGCCTCTCTCATCTTTTTAAGTGGGAGAACTTGTACAATTGGTATCTGACTAAATACTCCCCCCCCCCCCCCACTGTATGTGAATAGCCATAAAATGTACTATAAAACCTGTGTGTATGTTGATGGGTGAGTCTACAAAAGCTTATGCTTGCAACTTTGTGTTATTACTTAGTTTCAAAATGCTATAAGATCCCTTTGCATACAGATGTCTTGAAAGGGTTATTAATTTTCCAACTGTTTGATAAAAAGGTGCTAAGACTGGCCTGAAACATAGGGTAACAAACCAAAAAGCATCCCCAATTATTTTAGCAGAGTTCATGCAGGAATACTCCTCACTGGGCACTCAACAACAGAACCTGCTTTTCTTTCTGAATAATACGACATGCCAACTTTTTCATAAAATGTATTTTATTACTCTTACCGAGAGCACATCATTGTCAGTGCTTGAGGACAGTTCAGCACTATCCCAGGTTCTCATTACAATGTAATCAAATGCCCTATTTCAATTATGATTTGCAATCAAGGAACTCCCATGCAGCAGAGGCTTGCGAAACATGATTCCAGCAGAAGTTGGGGGTGGGGAGAAGACAGATGACCCTTCCACAACATAATTCTGGCAATAAATTAAACCAACTACACTCATGATTATGCAGAGGAAAACACAGTATTTGGAAGAACACAGCGGGCGGCCAAGACGAACCCACAGAAGTGACTGGCAGTGCAGAAATCATCAGAATCAGAGGCAAGTATTTTCTCCTCACTTGAGGTCAGTGGAAGTTCTGGGCTTTGCCTTCTTTCAATCATTGGGAAGTGAATTTTACTGGCTGCCTTTGGATGTGCAATTTCTACTGTAATAAGATACGGGTCTTGGCCACGCTGATTGAGTCGAAATGTCTACAATCTCAATTTGGCCCTTCTGGATTTGCTTGCTCTTTCCGTCTGCCCTGTAAATGGGCTGCCAGGTTGCTCTTGAATGAAACACCCTGTTCTGCTGCTGGAATTGGAGTTGATGGATTGACGCTTGATGTAAAGGGGCCTTTATCCTCCACGGCCAGCCATGCTCTGCAAGAGAGAAAAAAAAAAGCAGGGAGGGGGACTAGTAAGTACAATTGCATGACAGAAAATGGGGAGGGGGAGATCTGCAAAGCTATCCAAGCCCAACACCGCTCCATAGGAAGGACTGCCATGAATCAAACCCTTCCTCTTCTTCTGATTCAACCCCAAGCCAATCTCAGTTCCACACCAAAAGCAAGAAGCTGGTGTCCCACAGGATGGGAAAAAAGAGATCTTGATGGTTCCAGTCAACAGAAACCTGCAGAAGATTTTCCATGTCATGAGATACCAAATACAGACAATACCAGCAGCAAAATGCTACCATTCATGTGCCTTCTCTTAGTGCTACTGTGCCCGTGTATCCTGTATGCTTGTCAATTAGAATCACAGAGACCACAAGGGCCATCAAGTCCAAGCTCATGCAGGAACACACATTCAAAGCCCTCCGCTAACTACCATGAGAGAAGGCGAGTCCACTAGACTCTGGGGCAGTATATTGCTCTGCTAAACAGCTCTTACTGTCAGGAAATTCTTTCTATTGTTTAGTTGGAACCTCTTTTCCTGGAATTTGAATCTATTGCTTCATTTACTAGTCTCCAGGGCAGCAGAAACAAGTTTGTCCCTTCCTCAATATGACCTCCTTTCTATTAGTGAAACATGGCAATCCTGTCCCCTCTCAGTCTTCTTTTCTCTAAGCTAAACATACTCAGCTCACTCAGCCTCATAGGGTTTAGTGTCTAGATCTTTGATTATTTTGGTCACCCTTCTCTGGACACATTCTAATTAAGTTCTATCTGGGATACTGGAGGTGGACGTCATGGGATGTAGGGGCCACATGTAGCCCATGGTATGGCTTTGCCCACCCTGGTGTAGAGGTATACTTATAACAAGCATGGTGCGACATCATGCTTGCATGATCTCCATTTGTACAGAGATTTATGCCATGCAAAAGCATGATGCTGAGGACAAGCATCTTTCTTCAGCCTGTAACAGCACAGTACCATGGCGTTTCCTCCTTTACGCTGCATATTAAATCCAAATTAACATATTTTACTTACTCATATGCCTTTAAAAGTAGACATACCAGAGAACTTCCCTAGCAGAACCTTATTCATAACCACATGCTACCACTGTTGTGTGAATAGCATCCATATTGACTCCAGGGCCTTGACTGACAACAACCCTGAAGCATTCCTAGAAGTAGGCAGAATGGTCTGTAGTTGGACTACCAGTCTCATCCTTATAGTCTCCCCAGCCAGTTAGCAAGCTGGCTGGATAATAATAATGGGTACTGTAGCCCAACAAATCTGGAAATTACTAGCTTGGGGAACAATCCCTTGGGTGATCAGAGAATCAGGAGGTCAAGGAGATATTTCTGTATCTACTTTTTTTCCTTTTTTTACTGACTACTCCTCTTCTTCAGAACTTCTAGCTAACAATTAGTCTTTGAAGAAAAGATATATAAATGCATATAATATACAATATATGCTAGAGATGAGAAAAATAGAAAATGCTCAAAAATCACTGAAAAATGAATTTCTTGAGCGTGAAGAAACTCTGATGAAAAGAGCATCTTTGCAGTTCAGGGCTTATATTACACAAAAGTCATACAAATTAATTTTACACAAAAAGTGCTATTGTTTGGGATTTATTCTGTGCGAAATTTGCATGTTTGTTTAGCAAAGAAAGCAGCGTGTTCTGTGTAGGAAATATAGGGTTTAGAGATTTTTCCTGTACATAAAATACTATTTTCTGCACAAAACAACCAAATGTTAATTTTGTACTGAATTCATCCTGAACCGCAATTGAAAACTTTCAAAGATTTCCTCATGCATGACAAGAGTCTTCTTTTGCCTGGCTCCAGGGAAACTTCAGAAATCTGAGCAGTCAAAGCTTGCTTGGAATATTTCTGACATGATGAATGTAATGCGTAGCCAGGCTCTAAATATTCAACACTGTATAAATTTAAACACTGCATAAATTAGCATAATGTCTTTCAGGGGCAATGGGGGAAATGTCACAAGTTGAAAAACAGAACCCTGCTTCTTTCTCCTTTAGGAATTTGCCAGGTGAAATTGCAGGTGCTTGCCGATCACTCACAGATTGCTGACTGTAAAACAAAAATTCATTCCCACCGCGAAGGATGTGCCATACGACACTGAGAAGATTGAGTCAGGCACGCAGGGGGATACTTTCTGTGTTTACGAAGCCACAGCAACTACACCTGCAACGCTTTGGATTAATTGCTCAGAAAAACTCACTAATTGTTGGCCACGTCCCTTGGTTAAAAACAATCCCTCAAATCTGTGCCAAAGTATTCCATGTAGCAGCTTCACATAGAGAAGCAAACGCCAGGACCCAATGGCAAATCTTTAGAAGATGAATGAACTATATAACTGCCATAGCCAACATGAGCTGGTCCAAGCTGCATAACTCTATATAATATTATCTTTATAAATTCGTTAAATTCATTTTTACGATGCGATTTCTGATGCGCGGGCATGGCCCGTGCCAAAAACTTTTAAATCGAAACTTACCCAATACTTTTTTGTTGGAATTTTGTAAATCTCGAAAGCCTCCCAAAATCAGTTTCATTTTCAGTGCAAGGAAGCAAGGCAACGCCAAAAAGGGCTGCCTTTTCTCTTTAAATTAATGGCCTCTTGCCATTAGGAGAAGAAAGTAGCAGCAAGAAAGCAGAGTCTGCTGGGAAAGAGACTGACAAAGCACAGAATTCTGGGAAATGTAGTTTGAGAAGGCAAGGAGCCCTATGCCCTGCTCTAAACTACATTTCCCAGAATTCTGCTCAGCATCAGAAAGCCTCAATCAGGGTAGGGAAGAGATTTATCCTTCCGTAGCATTAGCCTGCCAGAGTTCCAATAAATTGTTGACTCTGCAAAAAACAGGACTGACTGAGACTTCTACTAAGTAAATCTGTGTGCTGGGCTGGAAAGAAATCTCCAAATGGAAGTTCTATTGGTTAATATGGGAGGCATTCAGTGAGATAGCTGTTGTGGCTTTTTATTTTAAAAAGTTTTTGTCCAAACTTTAAAAAATTCCCTAAAATTAGTAGATGTATGAATATTTCTGAAAATTGGAAGGAATGATCCCGTTATCTTGTGTCATTGTATAGAAAATTCAAGGAGATAGCTCTTTAAAAATGCTGTTTATAAAAACTTTGAACATTCTTCAAAAATCTGTCGATATGTGAAATGTTCTTGATGGGCTAACAGTGGTAAATGTGTTTTAGCATTGTAGCATGTTTCACCCCAATATCTGTATAAATGAGGGAGAAAGAAGCCCCTGAAATTTCCCCACTTGCACAATTACTATAACGAAAAAGTAACGAAATTTCATTACTCTTGTTATAGTAAAAAAAATTTTTAACTTACTACACTTTAGAAACATTTTAGAAAGGAAACACCAGCGGCCCTTAATTTAGTAATGAGTTTTGGATTTTTTTCATCCACCGCAAAGCCCTAATGTCATGCCAAGTTCCTCTGAGAAATAGCTCTTCTCTTGATACCTGCTGTCAAGAATATAAGAGCCAACAAATCCTTCCTTTGACTTGTTGGCTGTTTTATTTCCCAGAAAATGGAAGAAATCCATTGATCTTCACACCAACAAGGTAAAACTGCAGATTCGTTATACAGAAGAAAAGGAACATTGAGTAGAGCTGGATGCACATTCTGAAATTTAAGAACGTCAACTTCCATGTGTTTTAGGAAATATTGGGAGAGATCCCATGCTGGGAATACTCAAAGGAGGAGGTTCAGTTTGGATGGTAAGATTTTGCAGACATACACAACAAAAAAGATGGAGGATATACTGTATAAATAAATGGGGTTGGCTGCATAAGGAGTTTCTTGCTGAGTTGAGATTTCAAAAGATACATATAACAACTGGAATATGAACGAGTAGACCATATTTATAGGGGTAATATTAGTAAGACTGAAAGGTCCCAGGTTCAAACCCCGGGAGCGGTGGGAGTGGCTGCTGTTACCTCCAGCTTCTGCCAAACTAGCAGTTCGAAAACATGCCAATGTGAGTAGAGCAATAGGTACCGCTCCGGCGGGAAGGTAACGGCGCTCCATGCAGTCATACCGGCCACATGACCTCGGAGGCGTCCACGGACAACGCCGGCTCTTCGGCTTAGAAATGGAGATGAGCACCAACCCCCAGAGTCAGACATGACTGGACTTAATGTCAGGGGAAACCTTTACCTTTTATTAGTAAGTTAAAGATCAGAATGTTTGGAGGCTGCCCTACGTGTAAACTTAATATATCTAGAAGTCATGTTGTAGCTTGGCTTCCTCCATGCTATCAAAGGAGAGCATTCAGAAATGGGCCTTGTTATACTCTCAGAGTATAACAAGTGTCCAATCTCTCTTGCATGTTCAGACTAGCTGCAGAATCAATCATCTTTTTCACCCGTTCACTTCAAAACTGTTGTTTTAAGTACAGCTACATGCTGATTTAAAAGAAGGCAGTCAATGCCTTGTTCTCCCCACTAATGGCCACAATAAGCAACTATTTGTCTTTCCACTTCTGCTTTGATAGGATAGACGCACAGGCCCAGGCAAAGGCACACATACACAGATATCAATAATATGCTTCAGCTTATCAAACTGCCTCGAGAGAACTTCAGGTAAAGATTTAGCTCACGATACGGCCAAGTGTCAAAGCCCTCAATATTAGCAGCTCCACAAGCTTTTTCTAAGGGAGAGATAAAGCTGTGAGATTACTGAGTGCGAAATGAGGAGTGCACAGATGACAAGCCGAGCCGATTGCAATTGAGGCAGGAAGAGGAGTCAATAAATTCAATTTATGAACCGCACAAAGAGTCCTTTGCCGCCGCTCCGATGGGCAGCGTCACCACCTGGAATTCGGATTCCCTCCTGTGTTTGCGTCTCTATATTATCGAGCCTGTTTCCCGATGCACGTTTTTGTTCTTCAGCAGCCAATTTTGGATTGACTTCTTCATTCCTGATTTCTCTCTCCCCATCTTATTCATCCTCTGCTTTGCATTTGTCTGTGTTAATCGCCGTCGCATCTTACAGTGCCATTTTAAGAGAGGCTTAAAAAGAACTATTTGTTCAGGCTCTTCAGTCATGAGCAAAAAGGAAATACATTTCCACCCACAGCTCATGAAAACTACAAGAATGCCCTTCATTAAGGAGGGGATAAAATAATGGCTCCCTCTGGCATATTCATTCCAACAGTTCAAAGGTCCCTTGGTTCCTATAGGCACAACTATGATTATATGTGGCAGTTAGCATATGTTTAAGTGTACATGAGCAAATGCCCATTGTCCTCAATCCCACATTCCCCCAATGCAGCATAAATATCAGCATGGAGCCTTATACCACAACAGCACAATACAATCCCCGTGCAGAACGGCAACTTTGTGCAATACATGCCAAAGTATACAAAGACAACTGCAATGTCCAATCATGATGCAAAGTATAGGATACACACCCTAAATGTGAAGTATGGGATACACAACCACAACGAAAAGCAGAAGATGCACAGCTTCAATGAATAATCAAAATGCAAAGTATTGGCTGCACAAGTAGGAATGGGCAATGAGTAATGAGCAATTTGTAAAGACAGGACACTGATGAGCAATTTGTGCAACTTGTCTTCCATTGATATCAGCAGAATATGTTGCACAATAAGGAATGCTTGAACCTGCATGTTGTAGTGTAACTTACAAGTGTATATGTTCCCAAGTGAATTCTGCCAGTATCTACCTATGTTTTTCTATGTATGTTTGTATGTAAATGTATGTGCACTGTATAGTCTGTCTGTCTGTCTGTCTGTCTGTCTGTCTGTCTATCTGTCTATCTATCTATCTATCTATCTATCTATCTATCTATCTATCTATCTATCTATCCATCCATCCATCCCAATTTCTCACTACTGGAATTACAGTAGAGTCTCACTTATCCAAGCTAAATGGGCCGGCAGAAACTTGGATAAGCGAATATCTTGGATAATAAGGAGGGATTAAGGAAAAGCCTATTAAACATGAAATTAGGTTATGATTTTACAAATTAAGAACCAAAACATCATGTTATACAACACATTTGACAGAAAAAAGCAGTTCAATTCGCAGTAATGTTATGTTGTAATTACTGTATTTATGAATTTAGCACCAAAATATCATGATATATTGAAAACATTGACTACAAAAATGGCTTGGATAATCCAGAAGCTTGGATAAGTGAGACTCTACTGTATAGTTCCCTAGACTATTCCTTGAACTACAATTCCCAGAATTTTCTGGAGAAATGGCTTAAATATCTGACCATTTTCTACATATCTATTTCCTAGAAAAGATTCATATGAGAAAAGCTGTGGTGTAAATAAAGTTTTATTGGGTTGTAGTATGCTTTCCGGGCTGTATGGGCATGTTCCAGAAGTATTCTCTCCTGACGTTTCACCCACATCTATGGCAGGCATCAGGTATACCTCACAATCTCTGAGGATGCCTGCCATAGATGTGGGTGAAATGTCAGGAGAGAATACTTCTGGAACATGGCCATACAGCCAGGAAAACATACAACAACCCTGTGATCCCGGCCATGAAAGCCTTGGACAACACAAAGTTTTATTATTATTTATTAGTATTATGCTTAAGTATACAGTCCAAAAATCATATCCACCATCAATTCCCAACAAAAAATGGCCATCCTTATTTAGAACTGTCTATGCTAGGGAAGGATACATATACTGGGAATTTAAGCATAGTAATAATTCTAGAGTGCAAGAGCAGAGTGAAAGCATTTGTCTTGCTTCAGGACTGGGACACTGTGGCCACCACAAACTAAGCACTGGGAACCTCTAGACTATATTGTTGCAATGTATTCTTTGTGGGACTGATTTTGGTGGTCTGAAAGCTAGAAATTTGCACTCAAGGAATACGCCATTACGCCAACTATAAAGAAGCAGAACAGCCTGCCAGTATGCTTCGAAGCCACAACCATACAGTTTACACAGCTTAGGATCTGGATGCCTTTAACTATGCTATCTGCCTAGGTATCAAGATCTAATTGGGATCCTTTTCTGAAGGACCTAAGTTCAGGATACAGAGATCCATGTAATCATCTGGAGTTCAAGGTGCAGTGAACTAAAGGAAACACTGTCTATAGCGGCACTGCTATCTAACAATGAAATCCACATTTGATTGGTGCATCACCCTAATACTGCTGGGGTCAATCGAAGACATAAAAGAAAGTAAATGAGTGAAGAGGCCAGGAAGAGAAGATAGTCATTTCCAAGCTGCTTATTTGTTAAATGTCTGATCTCAAAAAGGGCAGATAGGAGGGCCACAGAACCAAAGTACAGCAAGGCCCCCTTACCCATGGGAGAAATGTTCCCAGACTTCTGTGGGAAATTGTAGATTATATTGAACCCTAGTATTTTCAGTGAGATGGATGAGATGGAAGTACCAAGAAGAGGCTTCAGCTTATAGAGGAGGCCAAAGTGATGTGAAAACATTGAGAAATGAGGCTGCTTTTTTGTGTCAGGAGCAACTTGAGAAAGTGTAAGTTGCTTCTGATGTGAGAGAACTGGCCATCTGCAAAGATGTTGCCCAGGGGATGCCTGGATGTTTTGATGTTTTTATCATTCTTGTGGGAGGCTTCTCTCATGTCTCCACATGAAGCTGATAGAGGGAGCTCATCCACGCTCTCCCTGGGTTTGAATTGATCTTGCAAGCTTTAAGTCAGCAGTCCTGCCAACGCAAGGGTTTAACCCACTGCGCCACTTGGGGCTCCTACTGTGAAGCTGTGTTTATCAGTTTTGTGGTTATGAGAACTATCTTGTACTGTGAGAAAATGCCTTGGCTCTGTCTTACACGGGATTGTCAAAGTCACTCCTCTCATTGTGCTCTGGCTCCATGAACACCTCTACTTTATCAGAAGCCAAATATTTGATAAATAGGCAGCTCTGACCCTACATCTTTCTCTGCCCATTGCCC
The DNA here is from genome assembly GCF_035594765.1 of Anolis carolinensis. Taxonomy (NCBI): domain Eukaryota; kingdom Metazoa; phylum Chordata; class Lepidosauria; order Squamata; family Anolidae; genus Anolis; species Anolis carolinensis. The sequence continues at coordinate 199,362,774 of NC_085845.1, forward strand.
CCTTCCTCCCACAACTGCTGGGAAAGTAACAGGGATTGTGCAATAGACTGTTTACCTGGGTGACATGCCATTACAGGTTCCTGGCCGTGAGCTTTTAGTTGAATCTGGGTCACTGTGCCTTATTAACTGCTATTTGAAGTGTTTATGTCTTTCCTGTTTTTCCTCAATGGATTATATGATTTTATTATGCTATGTTGTGCCCTTACTTGGAGTTATGTTTATAATGAAAAGCAGGTAGTAAATTTAACAGACAAACAAATGCCTGGTGCTATTATTGTTGATAGCAAATATGTGAATCACAGCCTTTTATTCCAACTGTTTTGGAGGTGCTGGAGTTTTGTGTGTGTTAAGGGTATTCAACTCTATTACATGAATAGGGAGGATGCCACGTTGGGTACTTAACTATGATTGTGCATTCTGGATTATTATAGAGGAAGAATCCATGTTTTGTGGGCTTCATCCACTTTGTGTGGACTTTACCTTCCATCTACCCAGAGAAGAATTATCTATTCAAGTGGACCAGTGAGAACTCAGAAGCCATTTATAGGCTACTAAGTTACAAAAAAAGGGCAAATATCTTGGATGTCACAGAAGGACCAAGGTACTTTCTTGTGCAAACCGAAGTCTGTAAACAAATGGACGATATCTGCAAAAAGGTAATGGTTGTTTCCAACTCTCTGAATATGAATGAAGCGGAGTCAAGTCAGTCAGTCAATGTTCCTAAATTTTAATGGCTAGCGGAGATGGTCATTCTTCCATCTGTGGAGCCACCTTGTGTTATGCCTCACCACCCTTGCTCTTGCATTAGTAACAAGGATCCACACCAATAAGCATGGTAGAAGACTTTCATTGTGGGGATTCTTCCCATACCACTATAAAAGAGAAATATCTTCCAAAGACAAGAAGAAATCATATCTCCAACTTTCATTCCTGCCTTCAGCTCAGAATTACAGAGACTCCGTTGTAGGGCTCTTCTGGCAAACCTATTTAGAGGAAAGTTACTACTGTATTTCCTTTCTCTTAGACAGATAGAGTGCAAGTTGTCCAAGATCATTCAGCAGATTTCCAAGGTAAAGTGTGGATTTGAATCCTAGTCTCCAAGAGTCCAACCATAGGTCACACTACCGTCACAATTTTCATAGAAAGACTTTGAAAGAACAATAAAAGGCTCTGGAAAGGTTAAAGTATTGCTGCAAAGCAGCAGATGGTCAGTCCTATTTGCCAATGAAATCAACATCAGCACTTTTAGCACAAAGTTTGCATTTGGGATAGAAATGGAAGAGAGAGAAAAAAATGAAACCTAGGATGAAACCGAATTCTTTGCAGAGGCAGAGGCAGGAAATTGCACTTTGTAATTGGTTCAGAAATGACAGCCCAGGTCACACAGGAGTCTCCGCAGCAATGGAAGGTGTTACCTTGAGGTAAAAAGTGAATTTTCACACCAATACTGTTTCAATGTTGAGAAAAAACACAATTTCCCAAATAAAAATAGGATTTGAAAAGAAAATATTTGAATCCACTGTCACATAGGAACCATAGCTACATGAGCACTTTTCAAAAAAGAAAAAGAACTGCTTGTACTTTGGATTATCATGAACCAAGTAACTACAAAGAATTTTCCAGTGTGTCTTGAAAACCTAGAACAAGGTGAACTACCAAACTTTGGAAGAGCAAGTCTTGTTATTGAGGAAGTATGAGGAGTGCAATTGCAACTGTTGGAGAATGGAGTTACAAATCTTGCAGAATATAAAGTGAGCGACTCAGAAATGAGAACAAGAAAACACAGACGGCGAAGGAAAACAAGCAACAATCACGTCTCTATAAAGATGACATAATTGGCCCTTTCCATCTCTCCGTTCTGCACCAGCTTATGGTGTTCTCTTGAGAGACTCCACAGAGTAAACTTGGCCAGCTGACTTGACAGCCATTATAAACTGGCATGTCAGTGGATTTGAAGACATGCAAAGCAAGCAAACGATAGCCATACAAGCAAGAGTGTGGCTTCTGGCCCCTCCAGTCCACTGGGGATGTTCTGAGAGAGAGGGAGTGTGCAAGCCAACCACAGAAATGGAATTGCAACAAAAAAGAAGAGGATAATTTATAAAGCTCTACCCTAAGCGAGTCAAGCGAGCGCACAACTGCCTTTGCTGGCAGTGTTAATGTAGAGCCACTGGACATGTTCCAGAGAGAAGTTCTCCCAACAGAGCCCAGCTGAAAATTAATGGGAAATCGGCAAGAGAAAAGCTGCACACATTTTGAGAATGGCTTCCTTCTAACTGTCTCCAGTTGCCCATACAGGGAAACATCTAGGCCAAAAATGGGGCAGTTGTGCCAGGGAGGAAGGACAATTTACATTTCTGTGATTACCTGGCATGCCACACAGGAGTGTTTCTGGCAATCTGAAGTGATATCACACCACTTCTGGTTTTGCTAAGTTTGCTAAAAACACCTTGCTGGTGGGGATTTCAGGGATTGAGGACAATTATTTAACCTTTTGAAATTTGAGATGTTTTAGCTTTGTTTTAGATAATTTCCAGGTGATATTTCACCTGATATTTAAAAAAAGATTTTGTCTGGGATCTTGGGGGTTGGCCTGGGGTACTAAAAACACTTAGGAGCTGCATTTCCCCCATCCTCACCTAGAACTCAGATAAAAGTTGAAGTGCTCACAAGTGGAGAATAAGATGGTCAAAGATCTGCAAACCAAACCTTATGAGGGAGTTGCATAGGTTTAGCTTGAAGAAGAGAAGATTGAGTGGTGATATGATGACCATTTTCAAATATCTAAGGGATGACATCCAGAAAATGAAGCAAGAGGAACCAGTGGATTAAAGACAATGAGAAAAGATTCCACAAAAATGTTTGGAAGAACTTTGAGAATTGTTCTGACAGTGGAATAGACTGCCTAAGAGAGTGATGGACTCTTCTTCTTTGGTGACAGATAAGCTTTGCCCGAATAGTCCTGCATGGTGGGCGTTGAATTAGATGGCCCTTATGGTCTCTACCAATTCTATGGTTCTGTGATGCTATGACCCTTATTCTTCTGCGAGACTGTCTGGACCAATAGTTAAGAGTATGGAGACTACCTTTACTCCAAGAGCAATTATTCACTATCGCTTAAAATATTTCAATTCCACCATACATCATCAGTTTTTAGGGTATGGTACAAGTGAAATCAATTTAGACAGTTAAAGTTATTCAGAATTTCAGCTGAAACCCCCCCCCCCCCAATTTGAACAGACTAAGAACATTCAACAACATAAAATGTTAAAGCAGTTCAAAAGACCATTTAAACACTATTTAAAACCATGAGGAAAAATCAATTAGGCTCCAAACTCTTTTTACAAAAGCTATATTTTAACTTGTGATAGACTGAAATCAACACCAGTGTTAACTGTACTTTGGGTGAGGGCACGGTCTACAAATGGGGTGTGACTGCAGAGAAGGCCCATAGCTAGTGGTCCATCAAGTTCTAAACCATTCTAACTGGAGGTCAGCTGTGACCATGACCAACAGTCCCATGGAATTCGAAGAGGAATGAATGGAGGGTGAAAGGGAGAAATGTGCCAAGAAGAAGACACATCAAGCCAATCCTGACCGGGACCGCCTTCCATCTAGAATCCGATGTGGAAAAACATGCAGGTCAAGAAAAGGACTCCACAGTCACCTACGTACCCACTACCAAGACACTACACATGGAGGTCCATCATACTCAGACAATGAGGGCTCGCCTAAGTAAGTAAGTAATACATTCCCACCAGCTACAGGCTGCATATTATGATCTGTTGGGCGTGCAATTATGTCTGCGCCATTTTTCTCAGGTAGGCAATTTATTTTGAAGTTTATCAAACCCCTGCAAAACTATTGTATGGCAAAGTGGGCTAATTTTGCCTTGGTGGGTTCAAACGCTCCAAAAAACCTGGTGTATAACAACACATACTTTAAAAGCAGGGCAGATAAGCAGGTATTTTGGAGCAAAGAAAGTAGCATGAAAAACACTTTCACAGGATTGGTGTGATACATTTCTAGGTTATGCTTCCAATACTTCTGGCTTTACATTAGGGACAAATTATGGGAAGCTGCTGTATGTGGATGACCTTTGCGTAGCCGGGCTAAGAAGAGCAGACCAAACATCTAGAAGAAGTGAGAAAATCCAGGATGAGGCGAACTGGTATAAGCGAGCCAGGGAAGGTGCTAACACCTACTAGGAAGGTTGCCAAGCAATGTAATACAGAACTAACAGAATGGGAAGAATCAATATTTGCAACTCAAGACTGGGGAGAAACAACCAAATATGAGACAGGATTTAGGCATTTCTGAAATGGAGAATGAATCCAAATTCCATACCTACAAGCTAGGTTCATATCCTAGATTTATATATTAAGATGCAAAAGGAAATTAAATGAGGATAATCTATAAATAAAAATCGTATCATAAGGAAAATAAATAATAAAGAGTTTGCGATAGGAAGTAATAAATAACACAGAAACGGAGCAAACTGCAGGCAGGCAGTAAAGCAACAATAAAAAGATGGAGATAATAACTGCATGTGGCAGAATGATTGAAAACAGGGGACGACCACGATGGCCCACAGAGATCTAAAAAGAGACACGGAGGCCTCTTTCTGCTCCCTTGGGCTTCTTTTCTGAACCCACCTGCTTGGCATGGTTGACACACTTGAAGTATTCGCTGGCCAGGGCTGAGCAGCTGAGCGTCTGCTGGGAATTCTCCTGATAGCACTGGAAGATTTTGCTCTGCAGGTCCGCACACACTGGGGTTGACTTATATCGCCTGAGGTTCAGAAAGATGGGGAGGGGGTGTTGGGAGAGGGAGAAAGAAAGAGAAGAAATAACGTTATATGGATGCTTTCACCGTAAATTACAAGAAACCAAGGCTCTGTGTTATGTGTCACTGGAAGAAACAACATATTTTCTGAGATAGGGATGTGAGAAAAAGACTAAAAGTTAAGAAAAATACAGTTGTGTTAATATAAGAGCAAGCCTATACTAGAAAGCAAGAAAATAAAACTGAGACTGTTTATATTTTGGATATAGAGGATGGCCCTTGTACCCATTGGAGGTATGTTCCTGGATTTCTTGTGGATACTCAAAACCACGTATAATCTTGGAACGAATGATTACAAATTTCTCATAATCAGAGTTTGGAAAAAGTTACTTTGGGATCGGCCCTGAGTCCCTTTGGGGAAAGAGGGCGGGTTATAAATAAATTATTATTATTATTATTATTATTATTATTATTATTATTATTGACACAACGACGTTGTATGACACAGCAAACAAGATAGATATGCTGGATTTCGTTTCACAAAACCACAAGTCGAACACTTCCCAAGTGTCTAGGACTGTGTGATGTATTTTCGGATGATGCGTGCAGATCCCAGCAGGGTGGCCTTTTGCAGTTGGCAGATCGTAATTTTGTCAATGTCTATTGTTTCCAAATTATTATTATTATTATTATTATTATTATTATTATTATTATTATTATTATTATTATCAGGCAACTCTTAGGGTGACAGAGTCCAAAAAATCCTAATTTTTCCAAGATGTGTTCGTAACTGTCACTTTAGGGCAGCACCCACTTTTGGGAAGTAGCTCTTGTGGAATCAAGTAGTCATCTCACTTATTAATTTTCACTAGCAGGAGTTTTGCTGATGCTTTTACAGCAATTATACTCCATTTTCACGTTTTTCTTGAGGATTTTACAGACTGTTATATTAATAAATTGTTTAAATTTTTAGTGAGTTGTTGCAATGTTAAATATAGTTGAGAACTACCATCCATATGCAGGCTGAAGAGAGACATACATGTTATAAAAATGAAATATTCATTAATATACTTGGCATTTCATTTTATATAAATAAGAACACAGAAAAGAACACATGTAGGAAAGCATAACTCGCCCAGCATTCAGTTCCCTATTGAGCAAAGAAGACTGGAAATTCAATTTGCAAATTGTAACTTCTTTCTTGATATAATTGCTCTTGCTTACTGAGTGTCCCCTTTTGTTTTCACAGCTTCTAAAGACTGCAATAAAATACTCTCAGACCAAAACATATCCTATATCTGACTTTTTAGGCATTTTCATATGGACCACCACCCCTGTGTGAAATGATGTCATTAATGCCACATCAGAGAAATCATACTATTGCTAGCCACTGTGGGGCACTTGTTTCCAGTATCTGCATCTCCACCACACAGAAGGAATTGAGGAAAGACAAGCTTGGTTCCTATAATCCAATGGTTGAAAATCTCACCACTTTCTAAACATCTGTTTATGAACCAAAAGATTTCCCTGAAAATATTTCCTTGATAAATCTAATATGCAACCCAAATGTAATTTCCAGGGAGCATTATTTTTCCATTCAAAAGGAGCATAGAAAATATTCATCAAAGAGTGAGTCCTCCAACAAATATATCTCTGCTCTTTATTTTGGATTGGCCTAAGAAGAGTGATATTTTAACTAAAAGGATGAAAGTGAGATGCAAAGTACTCAAGTGCTCCTCGGGGGGCTTGCTTCTTGACAATCTTGCAAGATGCAGAAGCAATAAGAAAGCAGATGTTGGCTTATTTTGCAGTGCTCACTACAATGACATAAGACGATCCATAGCCTAGATTCCTATTACCAGTGAAGCATCTGAAACCAAATTTAAAATCTTATTTAATAGCCATATTCTACAGTCATTGAAATTATAGATTTCTACAGATTCCCACTGCTGTTGTTGCTGTCAACAAATATTTTTTACATGAAGAGCAGCCTGCAGCTGAAGGCTGTGCACAATTACTTGTGAAGGGTCTTCGGTTCAATTCCAGACACCTCTAATTCAAAAATAAGAAATGGGATTTAGAGAGAAGCTGCCAGTGCATCTTTTTGTTTTAAATTACAGAGTTCTATGGACAAATAGTCTCAATGGCTTATAAGACAGCTTTCTATGTTTTACATCACTTTTAAAAATGCATCACTACTAAAAGTTTGAGAGCCAAAGACTTCTAAGCTAGATCTGAGTATAACCATGGCCTAGTGAGGGCATAAACTCTGGAACGAATATATTTGCACCAATTTGTATACAAGATATGATTCAGCAAGGAGATCTAGTCCAAATGTGTTTCTATATGCTCCCTGGTATTGATCTTCATGACACAATATTTAGTCAGAGAACTGTGCCTTTGACTTTGACAACTGCGGTGGTGTGGTCTTTTACAGTGATGTCGATCGCTTCCTACTAACTTCTGATCTTCAGAACTTGACCTAAAAGAAGCAATTACACCTGCATCAATGTGCTCACCTATTATGCTTGCAGGAGTGCTCAAGTACAAACTTACTTGGCACAGCTGATCCCCAAGAGTGAAGCCAAGTTTATCGATCAGCTCTTGGTCAAGAGACATTTCATCTATCTGCTTTTGTGGGTTATTGGGAACCAGCGTACAGAAACTTTCATGGTCTGATTGCTTCCTTGGAGAGTTTTTGTTGTAGAATTTGCAGGCATCTCAGTTTCTGAAGGAACCCACTCATCTCCAAATCATTTTGAACTGACAAGTGATGGGGAGGGGAGGCTGAGGAAGTAGAGTATCTCCCTTTCAAACAGCATCTCGGGAAGTTTATTGTGGCACAATGCAAGACATGATGCTTTAGATTTTCTGAGTGATAAACATAAGTCTGCAGCTTCGCAGCTGCAACAGCTCCAAATAAAGTTTGAAGGGAAGCCACATGCATAGGCTTTGTATGACTTGTGACTCACTGCTCTCATGATTCACCACCACTAATGAAACCTAATGGAAGCTCCGTAGAAGACTACTAATAAGGTTTTTTTCAGAGATTCACTATAAGCCACGCAATTACCTTAAACTTAGAATTTCTCCTAAACTGTTCTGATGAGGTAATTCAGCTGGGTGACTTTGCCCCTTTTGTAAAAATTTGTTTTGTCCTCAATGAGCAGGGACAGTGCCACCTTTCTCTCATATATGAAGATGGAATAGCAAAATAATCTTCATAGAAAATAGGGATTTCAACTGTACTAGCTGTTCCATGTTGGAAGAGTGAAAATCATCAGAAGCATAACATCATGGCAAGATGTTTATAAGACAAAAATATAATAAATAAATAACATGAACCAAAAGAAACAACAGAAGCGATCTATAGTATTTCAAACAATGTTAACTGTAAAAGCTTTTGCTGCCTTGGAAAACATTAGCATACAAAGTTAAGACATGCTATTGGAAACTGGCATGTTGAACATTAAAATAACTCCACTGAAAAAGACCAACAAAACAATTGAACAAGACCAACAAAAGTTCCTGGGTATGATTACTCTTGCTGTCATGCATAGACATTGATACCATGCATAAAACATGCAGACCTTGTTTCTTTCTGTGTCTCATTTCAACATGTTAAGATTTAGTACAAATGGTTTCTATAAGCATTGTATGTCATGGTTTGTTGGAATTCTAGTCAAGCCTGCATTTGTGTGGATTACATTTTATTGAAATTAGCATTGTTTGAAATATTACACATCAGTTACATCACTTGTTTGAGGCATGTTTGTTTATAATGGTCCTGTTAGGTATTTTGAAATGATTTCCACTTGTATTGTTTGAAGATCACCAACCACAAAAATGATCAGACTGATATCAGATCTACAAAAATGCCTGGAACAGAAAATATGTGAAGACAGGCAGGTCCCAATCACACTAGAGCTACATTTCCTGCCATGTAGGAATATACAATCAAATTCAGTTCCCAACTACATTGGCTCCTTTTATGAATTCTCCCAATTGGAACTAAGCCTACATTTCTTAGTTATATGAAACTTCAAGGGAGAACTATACAAAATTTGCTTGACTCATATTGATCATTCTGATCATGGGAGCTGATTTATCCCCACCCCAAAACCCACAAAAAGCAAGGAAAATTTGTCCCACAGATGGGAAAATACAATCAAATTTGCTTAACTGATATTGATCGGTTTTTATCACAAAATCTTGTCTAAAAATAGAAATGAAAGAGTATGGAAGATCTGTCCACACACAGGGATACTGGAGATACCAAGCTCCAGAATGATTCAAAGAAAAAAGAAGTATATCATTAAACCAATAATCACTACCACAGGATTAGGAGCTTTGATCACTTGTACGAATTACTGGTTTTCACAGATCTGTATTTTTAATTCTGTTTATTTTATTTTTGTTGGAGGCAGGATTTTACCCAGCCTCAGAGCGAAACCCCAGAGCATATATAAAATTGGGCTCCGTCTGAAGGAAGCCTGAGTCAGCTAAGTACTGATCAGTCTTGCTGTGTAAACAGGATCACTTCCTTTTGCAGACAATGCATTGGATTAGCCTACTAGAAAGAATCCCTGACCACATATTGAACGATCCCATTAGTTCTGCTCTCTTGTGCTGTTTATACTTTTGAGAAAATGCCAAATAACATTAACGGGCTAACATTAGCTAGCCACACAATATAAACAGGGAAAGCATCTTCCAGCTCAGGAGCTGTTCCAAAAAGGATGCCAAGGACAGTATAAGACTGTCTACCTTACGGTCAGCACAAAACTTGTTGCAAGAAACAGTCCTCTGGTGAAAAATAGTTGATATATGCACTCATAGCACCAAGGAGAAGACATGCTTGGGAGAAACTTCTTTTCATTCTCTCTCTCTCCTCCCCTCCTTATAAAGAGAAGTCAAAATAAGCCAGTACTGACACTATGGTTAGACAGGCATCATGAAAGACTGGGGCAAACCACAACACCTCCACTGATTGAGCAGAAAGGGGTGAAAGCCAGTCTGTATCTTGTCAATGGACAGCTCCACCAAACCACTTCGGTAGACTTGTTCTTTCACTGTGCTGTAGCTATGGAAAGTGAGATGAAGGACCCCATGGGGGAGATGATGGTATGGTTCCCATGTCATGGCATTGACTGAAGAGAACTGAAGAAAAGAAGGAGAAATCTTGCTAATTTTTACAAAAGAAACCATGCAGACATATTGCTCAAATCAACAGGTTATTAATAACATCATCAACTGCCGTCCCATTTTAATTATTATGCTGGATGGGATGGTGGTAAAGAGAGTATAATGAACAATGTGAAAGAAAACTTCATTTTGAAAAAGAGCACTGAAAGGAAAAAAAAACGTGAACAAGTAACATTGATACAGAGGCGTCATTTTCGATGTTGCTCCTTGCCTTTCCAGGTTCTCTAGGGAAAAGATCCTTCTTTAGAACATTCAGAGAAAGAAAGGATCAACCCAAAAGGATGCTGAAAAGCTATTCCAATATGCCAAGCAACCTTTCTGTATGATGAAGAGAACAGGAACCTGCTGTGAAATCTAATCCTGTAAGACTGTGACTCCTTTAGTATGACCCACAGATGTTCAGAGAAGAAACCAAGGTGAAAATGCTCCATTCTTTGAAATTCAGTTTTCTTGAGCCACAAAACCCTGGCCTTTTGATGGGACTTTTTCATTGTTAAAGAATTTCATTCCTTTATTTTTTTCTCCAGCAGTTCCCTTCTAATAAGCTACGACTAACTTGATATTTCTGTGTTTCAGCACAAAATACTTTCCCTGGGCAAAATATATTTCAAACTCCACCTGGATAACCAGAAAATGTTATTTCCAGAAACACACCTGAGAAAGAATCTCCACATTGGAAGTGTTTCATAATAAAATCACTGTAAAAGGAAAACTACATCTGGCTCACTCATAAGCTATTGTGACATGCCAAAGAAGTGACCAATCAGAAAGCAGTGTAGCTAAAAGAGTAAGCAATGACACCAGCATGAACTGGGTTCCCTACTTTCCCTTGGGGAGAACTGGGATGGGAGGAAGAAGCTATGTCCAAAGAGGACATTTTTCTTGGTTTCTTAGCTTGAGCAGAATAATCTTAGACTTCCTGAAGTTTAGAGAGAGGAGAAAGTCAGTGGCTGCATGTAAACTTCATTATATGTATGTATTTAGATGTACACACAAGCACTCACAAAACCATGCAGTGTACATATCTCAACCTTTTTCTTCTTACTCCATTTGGTAGTACGAAAACATTAATGTTTTACAATGATTATGGTCATGAGAACCGCATACATTTATTCATTCATTCCATGTATATTCCACTTCCCTCCTGACAAAGGATCCAAACCTTACATAACTGCTATATGTAGAGTATATGGTATGTACAAATGAATTCCCATCTATGAGGTCTTGCTGTGTATCATCATCTAGTATGGTCTAGATGTAAGGAGAAAATGCAGGCTGAATGTATCATCAAGTCTACCTCCACACTTTTGAGACCAGATCCACTTGGACTGTTATTTCTATTATCTCCTGCCTCTAGGAGATATTTCCCCCACTGGCATGTGCTTTGATGAATCTCAAAACAATCTGCCACTGTCTTCTTCCTGTTGTAGACAATCCTGAGTCTTATAGGGGCCGGGCTGTGGCGCAGGGGCCGGGCTGTGGCGCAGCTGTTGAGCAGCTGCCTTAAATCACTCTGACCATGAGGTCATGAGTTCGAGGCCAGCCCGTGGCGGGGTGAGCACCCGTCAATTAAAAATAAAAAATAGTCCCTGCTCGTTGCTGACCTAGCAACCCGAAAGATAGTTGCATCTATCAAGTAGGAGATAAGGTACCACTTATAAAGTGGGGAGGCAAGATTAACTAATTTACGACCTGGAATGAGGAAGTGCCGTCAGTGTGGATGATGAAGCAGCTGCTCCCCCCTGTGGCCAGAATCGAACATCCCCTCAGAAGAACGTTAACTTGCCTCTGCGTGTGTCTCTCAGTCTCTGTTTGATGTGTTTATGGGCATTGAATGTTTGCCCTATGTGTGTTATAATGTGATCCGCCCTGAGTCCCCTTCGGGGTGAGAAGGGCGGAATATAAATACTGTAAATAAATAAAATAATAAATTATAGTCTTATATTTAGTCCTTGTGTAAACCTGATCAAGGCTGTTGTGTTTTTCCACATTTTCATCTGAATGGATAATATATACTATAACAAAACTTATTTGTAGTTGCACAGGAAGCCACAGTACCATGGTCAAGTGGCTGCCCATTGACCACAGCGAGGAAGCCATTTTACATGAATTACCCATCTTGTAAAACAGTCCACATTTTTATTTATAATGTACTTAACTAATAAAACAGGTTCCAATGTGTAACAATATTTTCCAAAATGCAGTGAAAAAACAAAATGTGTCTGTCTTCTCCAATGTTTCAAGACAGGTGAAACAAACGGGTCTTTTTCTAATTCCCACATTAAAGTATGAATACTGGTGAACCTTCGCCCAACTCCTGTGCCTTTAACTTCTTAAACAAAGATTTTACTACTGGAAATATTAAAACTTTGGACCTTTGAAAAATATTCTTCCAGCATCTCTATAAGTGCAGAAATTCTTTCAATCATACTTTGTAAAAGGTTTTCATAAGGGATTACGAAAAGGCTCAGTATCATAGAGCACTTGCTGTATTGCTTTAATAACCCGCTTGTCAATCGAAAACAGTTTTCTAATGCATGAGCAATGTGATTTTCTGGACTGAAAATTAAATTCTGATTGACCAAGGCATTTTTTCCTCCAATTAAACTCTGAAGGTGGTTTTTAAAAACGTATAGGCCGATTATATTACTACACACAATACTCCCGTTTGGAACAAAGCTGTTCCCACGAGGCTGTCAGGCCATGCCAAATGGAAGATGTAGACTTCTCTTTGCACATTTCCCAAAATCTAATTTAAAATCTGTTCATTAATATCTTCTTGTAGCTCTGCTAGACATTTCACATCAACCTCACAAGTAGGATGATTTACTATCAGACTAAAAAAGAACAAAAATCAAACATTCAAAGCTAGCAACTTAGGTTTCATTAATATCTTCTGTACTATAAAAACCAGTTATATACAGCTGCTCTTCTACACTATAGTAAGACAGATTTCTAGAGATCCCTAGCTTATCCCTTATAAATTATTGGCTGAAGCTTCCAGCCAGATTACTCCTGGAACTAAACCAGCCAGGAACTGAAATTTAGGCATGTTCTCCAAAACCAAGGATGAAACCTGATTTCTGATTCTGGCTTGTAAATGGTTTACCAAGCCAAGAACCCTGGCTGGGTAACAATCTAAATTTGCAGTTCCTTGTTGATGGATAATGCTAGCCATGAACACTGTGCATTCTGGCTTACTATTATGTGGATATGTTAATTGGTCCCAATGATATAACTACATAACCATTACAAACAGGTTAACCACTGATGGTTTTCTCACTGATGGTTCCAGCCCCTCATATGCATAGTCTCATATCCCACCACACTTTTTAATTGTTCTTGCACTTCCGTTCTTTCTAAAAAAAAAATGACCTTGAAATGCCCCAGCCGTTGCTGTTGTTGTTTGCTGTGTTATGCAACTCCACTGTACAATCATGTCTATAGCAATATGGATCCATTTCGCATGCCTAGATGAAACATGTTTGTCTTGCCGCACTCTTCAACAAACTGATTTTCTATATGGAAATAGGGCATTTGTTTTCATCATGTTGGGAATTTTATACACATAGTTTCTTGCCTTAATTTTTAAGTGGAATGTTCAAGTGGGTATTATAGTTCAACTGTTAGCATACAATGTTAATAACAATAATACATTTTATTTGTTACACCCCTCTCCTAACAGCTCGAGGAAGAGTACAACAGAGTCAAAACATATGAACATAAAATACCCCACAATAAGATGCTTAGATAAAAACACATAATTCTAAAAACATACACCAAACACAAGGTACAGAATCAGTAATAGAATAGAATGCTGTAATAGAATGCAATTTCAAAACTCCTAATTCATAATGTTTAGAGACCAATAGGACAGAAAATCTTTGCCATTTTGGAAATTCAACACAACAGCATGGCAGAATCTGGAGGTATTGTTCTGAGAAACATTTACAACTTGAAATAAAGTCACCACAATAGAACAAAAGCAAGCATGTGGAGATGTATCTCACACATTGATGGGTATCGAAACCATCACTCAGCATGAACACATTATGTACTAGTGCACAAACATTTTATTCTGTTCATTCTTCATCTTTCTTTTCCCCAACTGAACTCTTTTTAGTTTCACTACCTGGCAGAACTTTCTAAATGTGGAGGCACAGGGTTCTTTGTTCAATATGATACTTGTGCACAGAACATTTTGTTCTCTGAACGATGCTCAAAAGCTCTGGAGCCAATATCCTATTTCTTTGTGGAAAAGTGTGTGTGTGTGGGGGGGGGGGGGCTTTTATATTTCACAACAAAATGATACTCTGGGGATAGTGATCCTGAAATTTAGCACTGTGCACCTTAAAGATATTTGATGCAGAGTGTCACAGCTGACCTTATAGAAAAAGAGAGAAGCTGTCTCCATTTAAGGATGGAGTGGTACAGTGTATATTACTGATATAAAAGGAAAGCACAGTTCCCGTGGTAGTGTGAGGTGCTATAAAGGTTTTATTGCTGGGGGTCTGAGATGGTTGTATGACTCCCAGGTCTACTGAGCCAGGAGTGAGTTATGTAGCTCTTCTGAACAGAGTGGTATTAAAACATTTACAGGGTTGCTGGACTGTCATGTAGTCGGCTTGTGTAGATCATGAGTTCAGCTTCTCTATTTCACTTTGGATATTCAGCATTGCAGAATCGGGACATATTTGTTCACTTCTTTCATGGCCTAGAATAATCTTAGCTATAGCTCAACATCAAACCGTCTCCCCATAATCATAGGCCCATTCTATTTTGCTTTGGTCAGACCTCATCTGCAATATTATGTCCAGGTTTGGGCATCACAATTCAAGAAGGATATGGATCAGCTAGAGCGTGTCTAGAGAAGGGAAACTAAAATGATCAAAAGTTCGGAAACCAAGCCCTATGAGAAATGGCTGAGGGAGCTGGGTATGTTTAATTTGGAGGAGAGAAAGCTGAGAGCAGAGAGTCATGTCTAAATATGTGAAAGGATGTTCCACTGAGGAGGAGACAAGCCTGTTTTCTCCTGTTCTGGAAACAAGGACACAATTGAGCAATAGAAAAAAAGATGCCATCTGAACATTACGAAGAATTTCCTGATGGTAAGAGCTGTCTAACTGTGGAATATGCTGCCTTGGAAAGTGGTGGAGTTTCATTCTTTGGAGGTTTTTAAGCAGAAGCTTAATTGACATCTGTCAGGGGTGATGTGATTCAATGTTTATGCATGGCAAGCGGTTGGACTGGATGGCCCCTGTGGTCTCTTCCATTTCTTGATTCTATGATTCTCTAAGATATCCAGCCATCTGGTGATGCTAAGGAGGTTAGGTCTGATCAATGCCTAGGAGAATAATTACCCAGAAATTTAACATATTCTAAAATTTCATGAAAAAAGAAATCCAGATAACTGATCATACACCATTTGCTAGACATCTGGCCTCAACTGGAGTCTGAGATGAAGCTGGTGGAAGAAAGTTCTACTGACCAGATAAAGCCAGGAAAGAAAGGTCCTAGTATACTATTACTACGTTTGGACCATTCCCCAGCCAACCAAGTTCCCGATTCAAACTCTGGCCCTTATAATCAACAACTGCCAGGATTATGTACGGTCAGGAAATGCTATCCCAGACTTTCTCTGCATGTTTTACAGTCATCTTCTTTCCAGTGGTGATGCTCTCTACCTTGGCAGGTGCTTCCTTTATTTTTATTTTATCTTTTTTGTTTGTTTATCCCAGAAGTCTCCTAGTGATAGCTAGGAAAAATCTATAATGGTTTTTGCTGGCTTCGGAATTAGGTCTCTTGTTTTATTCTAAAGCATTCTTTAGTGAATGGGATTGACCAAAAATAATAAAAACTGGGAATAATTTCAACTGTGAGTCAGTTCAGTCAGTTTGTTGTCCCTCTTTTGTTGTATACCTTCAAATCATTTCTGATTTATGGTAACTTTATCACAAGTTTTTCTTGGCAACGTTTGTTCAGAGGGGGTCTCCCACTAGCTTCTCCTAAATCCAAGAGTATGATTTCCCCAAGATCACCTAGTGGGTCTCCATATCCTGATTTTCAGAAACCTAGTTCAACATTCAAACCACTACGCCACACTAGCCCTGAGTCCAAAGAAGCCCTCTTTTGCTTTCTCAAAATTAGCTGAAATCACCCTGAATTGGCGCCCTACAAATGTGCCATAAAATGGATAGGAAGCATATTTTGAGCCAGCCCTATAGGATCACAGTCTTCTCTTGTTCTTAATTTATCCCTTCATCATCATCCAATGACCCACCAATAAAATTAATTCTTTGGCTATTACTAGGAAGAATTCCTTTTCTCTAAACAAAGAAAAAGGTTAAGCACACAAGCAACAAACTCTTACCTACACCAGTGGAGAAAGGCAGCAACACTGCAGCCTATGTTTGGTAGGTATTGAGAGTACCCCATTAAAAAGCAAGGTGCTCAAGGAGAAGATAATGAACATAATTATAGTTAGTTATTGTTTGGTCTCCATATAGGGCCATTTTATAACTCTGCTCCCAGCAGAGTTATTTTATGCAATGCTTTTTTCACTTGGCAATCTTTTCATAAATCAAAGCAAAAGCCAATAGCAGGCATTTTCTCCTGCAGCCTGTTTGACAATAAAAGTTAACACGGAGCCCTGCCTGTTATCAATCTTCATAAATGTGCCCCGCTATGGAAAAGGCTTGTGTCACAGTTCGTGAGCCTTTCCCTAATAATGTGAGCACGGGAATGAGCCTGGGGCTTTAATGGGTCTTCAAGATTACTTGAGGTGTGTGTGCATCATTTTATTCGGGTATTGATTTTTAAAAACACGCACACAAACAGAGAGTGAAACCATTCTCTTCTCCCCCTCCCCCAAAATATTTGCAATGAAAGGTACTCAAGCTTCACCTTCCTCTTCGATCACTGCTTTGCTTCAGTGGAAATTCACATACATAATTACATCCTCTCAGTCCAAAGAGCAAAGATGCTTAGAGAGATGTGAAAAGCAGGTACTCCTCAGATTTGGAATTTCATTCACTTGGGGTGCAACTGCACCATAGAATTAATGGAGTTTGACACAAATTGAATTGCTCAATGCTATGGACTCCTGGAATTTTTAGGTTGGTGAGGAACCAGCACCCTTTGGCAGAGAAGGCTAAAGACCTTGTAAAATTCCCAAAATTAATTGCACTTAGCCATGGCAATCAAAGTGATGCTAAACTGCATTCATTCTGCAATGTAGGTGCATGTGTAGTGATGACAAAAATCTGTTACAGTAGTGTCTCGCTTATCCAACGTAAACGGGCCGGCAGAACGTTGGATAAGCGAATATGTTGGATAATAAGGAGAGATTAAGGAAAAGCCTATTAAACATCAAATTAGGTTATGATTTTACAAATTAAGCACCAAAAATCATGTTATACAACAAATTTGACAGAAAAAGTAGTTCAATATGCAGTAATGCTATGTAGTAATTACTGCATTTATGAATTTAGCACCGAAATATCATGATATATTGAAAACATTGACTACAAAAATGCGTTGGATAATCCGGAACGTTGGATAAGCGAATGTTGGATCAGTGAGACTCTACTGTATCTGTGAATGAGGACTGTAAGATTGTTCTGAAAACTAGTAAGCTATAAGAAGAGTTGTGCAAAATGCTGGGAGTTTGAGAGAGGAGTAAAACAGACGTCCCGTTTCATACTTCTGCACACTATTTTACTCCACTCTATTTTGCACTGATTAAATAAAGTCTAGAGTGCTATGTCCATTTCTGGATGCCATATTTTAAGGAAGACAGGAAAAAATTGAACATTTCCAGAGGAGTGTTTGGAGAATGCTGGGAACAGCTCAATGTGTTCGGTCTGGAAAAGAGCAAAAACACCTCTGAGTTTTCCTCGCCTGAAAGAAGCCTTAAAATTCATGTGGCTGCTGTAAGTCAGCAGGTAATGAAGACATATACATGCACATGTATGAAGGGCTATCTGTCAAATGAGAGTGCAAATGTGTTCTACATTGCTCCAGAGAAAAGACCAATAAGTGAAAGTTATGGGGAAAAAGATTTTGGCTGAATGTTGAGAGATATCTCTTTATTGTAAAAGTGCCTCAAGAGATGGTGGTCTGTGGTGTTTCAACAGAGGGTAGCAGAGGGCCAGTGTGATGACAATGGAGACTAGGGTTCAAGTCGCCTTTCAACTATTAAAATCCACTGGGTGACAAACATGAGTCACACATTCTCACCCCTAGAAAACCCCACAATAGCTTCACTTTTGGATTACCGTAAGCCAGAAACAACTTGAAGGCACACACAACACCAACAACAAGCCACATTTCAAGAGGCATCTTGCATTGCAGATACTGGACAAAATGACTGTATTACACCACATAATAGTCGCACCCCCTTCCCCCTTCAAAAAAAGCGTGTGTGAGTATTATGCGGTGAAATATGGGGCTCCCTTCTATCTTCCACCAGTGCATGAATGGTTGCTTTTGGTTGCCAGTAAACTTGGACCCTAAAAATCACGGGGGGGGGGGGGGGGAACGACACATGACTATTATGTGATGACAATTACTTTGTGATGAAATATGGTAGTTTGCATCCATGATATTTTCCAATTCAATGCTTCTTTTACTCTCTCATTGGCTGTTTTAGATATGTATTTCCTTACAAAAAGGCTTTCAAAAATAGGAAATCCCACTAAATCAGGGATCTCAGCAGCAAGTCACCCAGCCAACCAGCTTTGACTTTATGATGTCACCAAATAGCTAGACCAGAGAATAAAAAATGCTCTCATACTGAATTGGTTCTTGGGAGCCATCCAAACAATTATGATTTGGGTATGGTGAAATGTTTTTATACTGGATCTGCCATGTTTTCATCCCATTTCACCAAGCATTCCAGAACAATAGCCAAAATTCTGCTTGTGCATGTATTAATTATAGGATCAGTTCTTCCACTAGCCATAAAACCATTCAACACTACCTTTGATTGCCTGTCTGTGAAAGTTACCCATCTGAATATAGAAGACTTAATAAAATACAAGAAAATGCCCTCTGTCCTCAATATAATAAAATATACAACTGCTGAGGCATAGAATCAATGGCCAATTAAGCCACTGATAAGAAACTTGCATATCTATTAGTTTAACTTGTTTGGAGCATGTATCCATAGGAACAAGCCTTGGTTTCTGACAAAAAAAAACAAATAAACCACATCTGACTTATGATGGCATCTATCACCTTAAGAAGGCCCATAAATCTTACTAAATCACTACAGAGGAGGAGACTGATTTATATGGAGGATTTCACAAAGCGGAGCAACCTGCAACTACTCCAGGGTTGGACAGGATCTTGACAGCTTTTGTATTTAAACTCTATGAGGTCTCAGGGCATGAAAGCATCTGGCTGTATTGTCTGACTGAAATGTCTCACAGTCCTTTGATTTGTTGCATGTTATCTGGAAGGAGCCACTATCATTTCCAGGGAAGGAAGGGGGGCTTGTCTGTCACAGCAAAAACAACAAAGGAATTTTGTGACATCCTGAAGACTAACGTGTTTGATTTGGCATAAGCTTCCAGGGACTGCAGAACCACCGAACAGAAGCAGTATTCATAACATGCAAGGGTGGTGGGGGTCTGGGGGAATGGTGTGGGGTGTGCACATGCAGAAGGTACAAACACAAGGGTTGCCAGGTTTGATCAATCCCAGGCCCTGAAATGTCAGTACCCAAAATCTGAAACCAGTGCTGATTTAATTATGCATGACACATGAAGCATCAACTACGGTTGCTCACAGTATCTCCCAAATTAAAAAAAATTCTAACAAAAGGAGAATATATAGCTTTTTTCAAAGTAGTATCCTTGCCCTGAGATTCTTCCCCTTCACTCTGGTCTCAAGACTCTAAGCAAATCCTGAGATATGGGCATCCTAAAACATAAGGCAAGGAATGGAAGTGAGGGCTTGGACATTGTAGCTTCAACTTAACACCATGTTCACATGCGCAAGTCACAAGGACAAGTCTGGAGAAAATGGGACAATGATTTTTTTTAAACACACCACTTTTTTGTTTCAAGTTACTTGTGTGGAGAACACATGCAACCACCTCCTGTTGAAATATCCCAGATACAAGAGAAAACCTCAAATGGAGACAGACTCCAGGAAGGCAGTGTCTATCATAGGAGACAACACTCAACTACATGGGCTCATGGAAAAATGAAATGTATCCTTTTATCAGGTCAAACTAAAACTGATAATACAGGTTTAAGCTTCATCACCACATTTTTATGGAGAAAGCTACATAGATTTGATGATACCAGCTAAACATGGGCAAAGGGGAACACAGGGAAGAGCTGACTTTGTAACACTGAGGTTCAGGAACTCAGCATGATGGGCTCTGTGATATGACCTCCTGAAAGAACACTGTATTTCATCTCATACTTCATCCTGCAAGTATGAACTTTTGGTGATTTAGTGAATGCTGTTGTTTAAGATGGTCACTGGATGAGCAGGGATACAGAGGAAGAGGTGAAAGGGCCAGAGATGAAGAAGTGCTTATGCTTTCAGATTTCAGCTTGGGAGAATTTGAACGTCTCCTGTGCAATGATGGGTCAAAATTTTTAACACTATCTGGTTTCTAGTATTCATTCACCTCACTTTCAGCATGGCAGGAATTTGATTCTATTAGCCTTCCGTACTCATTCGCACAGAACAGATAGCGGACTACTTAGCAATGGTCAAGACCAAATTGGGCACAAGACGATCACAACAGGTATGTGATCTTGTGACCTTTCCCAGTTTCCCAACCTGTGCTCCACTGAGCCCTAAGAGCCCCATATACACTTCCCACAGCCACTCCAAGAAAATAAAATAAAAATTGAATGAAATGAAAGAACAAGAAATGAAAAGTAGGACCAAAATAAGAAAACTAGATATCTCTTTACTTTGCATTCCCTTGCTATCTATCCCCTCTTCCTCTCCCTTTCACAAGAATCCTAAACATCATTAACTTGTTGTAATACATAAGGTAGTCCTAAGGGTCTCCACCATTGAAATTGATTCTAAAAAGGGCTCAATCAGTCAAAAAGGTTGGGAATCACAGCCTTAGAGTATTCAACTGGCTGGCCAACCTTGTAGGTTTGTTGCATTGGGTGTGTCATGTGATTTTTGTGATGTCTCACAAGCATCATATAACAAAAGCAAGATTTAACAGCAATGTGGGCAAACAAAGACAGTATAAAGAAAAACTGTACCAAGAACCAGCAGTTGTCCGTTGTTCTTGTTTAAAGGACAATGAGCATCTATGAATCATTACAAATGTTCAGTAGTGAGGTTACCTTTTTCTTGAATTTACTCAACTACAGAGAATGTGTTACTTTCAAGCAAATATAGTGAATATCTGGTGCAATGCTAGTAACAACAGTGCCTGCGCACACCTATTAACATTGACAATTCCTACCAAACTTAGAGGTTTGGACAACTAGCTGGGTGAATTACAGAATCATTACATGGCACTCATTTCCACTGAAGCATTAGACATTAGCCTTTGATGGAAGTGGGGCTTTGGACTTGATGGATCATTGATCCAATCTGCTGCAATAAGGCAAACGTATTGTTATTGTGCATGTGTGTGCATATTAACTCAGACACAAACGTAACTGAATTTTGTTGCCTGTGTTTGGCAGCCTGAAATGCATTATCGATCCAATGACTAGTTAAAAAGAGAGAGAAAGAGAGATGATGAGAGGTCACATAAAAGAGGAAAAGGCCATCAAACTCAGGCTGCAGAAAATAATATTATAATCTAAGTTAAATTCCCATGGAATGATTTCCAAGTGGTGACATTCTTGTTGCCTGAATCCAAGGCATCACACAGAGTTGGATTCAGAAGAAGTTTCTTTATGATAAACCAACTTAGTTGAGTACAAAGATGAGCACATTAGTTGCTGAAAGCACCATGGCCAAATGATACTGTACCACCGTTGCTAAGACTCAAAGTTGCTATAAAATCCCTTTGCATCCCGATCCAGATTGACACGGTTATGATTTGAATGGTAATGATGTGTAAGTTGCTCTGGGAGGCTTTTTGCTGAAGGGCAAGGTATAAATATTCTAAACAAAGAAATAAAATACAGAATCCTTGGCAAGAACAATATGTGTTTGCCTTAACTTCCAGTGAATGAAAAGTCTGCTGAAGTTTCAGTATCATTTCTATTCCTAGTTATTTTTTATACCCAGTTATAAACATGGGCAGGAAATTATCAGGAGACAAACAGCAGCAAAAAGACTTCAAGTTGATGGAAGATCAAGATACATTTTTCATAGCAAATGTATTTGCCACGTGAAACTATTGGATTGCTGGGAAATTTGCAAATAGAAAACTGAAAATTGTGATAGTCTGAAACTATAACCAGGGATCCCTGGAAAAACCCATTACATTAATACTTCCCTTCACAATGGCAATCACTTGCAGTTAGACAACAAACTCAACTGTTGTGTAAAATGAGATCTGTGCCTGAGGACCAATAGTATGCAACCTATACTATAGAAATGTTGGCTCTCAGGTGATTTGAATTTCAATTCCCAAAAGCTTCAGCCAGCTTGACATGGGACAGTCCACAATTTGGATACCGAAGTCTTTACACCTGGAGAACCAAAGCCTGGGAACCACTGGAATACATGTCCCTCCCTTAAAATGTAAATGGCCATGTAGACCCCCACCTAGTACAGAAATCCATTGTGAAAGCATTCCAGTCACTCTTTTTAAAGGAGACTCATCACCTTTTGAGGTTAGCTATTTTACTGTTGAATAGTTCTTCCCACCAGAGGTTCTTTCTAAACTTTAGTCTGAACCTATTGGTTCAGGAATTCTCCTTTAAGTTAACAGAGAACAAGCTGAACTGAGTCTTCTTTGTGGCAGCTTTTCAGATAGGTAGCTAAGATGGCCAAGGGAATGGATAGGATATGAAGGGAAAACAAAGACCAGGAGATAAGGTCTTTTGACCTTTTGAGAAGGACAGCAGGTTGCATGGAACATGTAACCTACTGCAGTGCAGCAAAATCTGTGTAAAGGATTTTAAGGAAGAAAGGTGTGCCTTATGGTTGGTTAACAGCTTTTGAGGTGAGTGAAAAATAGAGGCTTAAGTCAAGCACACTGTTAGGCAGAACCTTTGGACTAGGGACTAGAAACCGGAAATCAAATGGTAAAAGCAACACGTTGTCACAACAACAAGGGATATCCATGAGAATAAAGTCCAGTTCAGTGTGAAACTGGACAAGATATTTGAAAGGGTGTCATAAGGAAGAGGGATCAGGCTTGCTTTCTGTGGCCCTGGAAACTAGGACTCAATGGAGCCATGGGTTCAAATTACAGGAAAGAAGATTGTACCTGAACATTATAGTGGTTAAAGCAGCATCTTCTGGTTATGACATAGGTATTTTATTTGTATTAGCTTAATAGGAATGAACCATCCACTGTTAACTTCTCCTAAGGAAAAACGAAGTGACACATCCCCCCCCCCCCCCGCCTCCCCTGCAGGGCCACAAATGAAAGTCTTCTGCCAGGTTCCCACCTCCCTCCTGTTTGGCACCTGGCGACATCAGTAAGGCTGCTAGATCATTGCCAGTCAAAATAGCTGCAGCATATTGAAGAGAAAAAGTTGTTGGTACAGCACAAAATAAACTGAATTTCATTTTCAAAATTAATAACCAGAGCTCCTGCACTGATTGCATTAGTCATTTCCATAAATAATTAAAAACCTCAATTTGCACAGAATTCCCAATCTGCTGCGCCACAGCAGCACAAAATACAACGACCTTGCTGCAAAACCGGCTCCCGTCTTGTCAACAAGGACAGAGGGCCTCAAGCGCTGGCAGCGGTCCGGCAACCCTTTGTAGCACCGCTGTCCCAGGAGCCTTGATCCATGTCCAGATGCAGCTCTTCTCAGAGAGATGGTTGTCTGGGCTTTTCAATAAATAAAGCTCAGCTGGCGTGTCTGAAATGTGCAGGTTTAAATCCAGACATCCCAGTAGCCTGTCCAACAAACTGTGACTTCACAATTAGGAGTGCCCTCTCTGGATTGTCTGCTCTCTCCCTGATCCCTTCACATGCAGATTTCCTACTCCATTGCCCAGTTGTTTTTTTGCCCATATTTACCAGGGAGGAGAATTATAATGCCTGAGATGGAATAGTGGTTTGAGTATTAGGTTATCACTCTAGCGACCAGGGTTTGAATCCTTTCCCTGCCATGAAAACCATTTGGTGACCTTGGACAAGACACCCACTCACAGTCTCAGAAAATCCTGTGATAGGTTCACATTAGGGCCTCCATAAATCAGAAATGGCCCGAAGGCAAACAACAGCAACAGGTATGTTCAATTGTATTTCTCAGCATGCTTCACAATTGGCTATGGTGGCCTCAAGACTACTGGGAGGTTCAGGCAAGCAACATTTGGAGGGCCATATGATTCATCCTTTGAGATACAAGTTGCCAAATGGTTGGATCTATCAGCAAATTATGAATGCCAATTCCCATCAGCCACAAAACCCATTTTTATTAATCTTAATCTAATTAGATGAGAAATAAAGTCAGTGTGCTGTAGTGGTTTGTGTGTGGAACTAGGACTTTGGAAGACCTGAGTCCAAATCCCTATTCAGCTAAGGAAGCTCAAAGAGTGACCTTAGGCAAGTCATTCCCTTCTCCAAATAAATCTTGCCAAGAAATCCCTGTGATAGTGTTGCCATTAATCCAGGATTAAGAACTACAACAAGATGGGAAATGGACAGTTCTGTTCTAGATTTATTTTTTAACCAAAACCAAGAAACAACAAGGAAACGAGGACCAAAGGGACACCATAGTTGTTGTTATTCACTCTCACCCTATACCAGGGGTTCTATATCTTTTTTAGTTCACAGAGTCCTTTACCAATCAGATGAAAATCATTGACTCCTTTTCAGAATGGAGTAGTAGTTTGTTTCACGGCACTCAACACTGGTATGAACACAGCAGGACTGTGTTCACGTGTGATCTAGAATCGAGTCTAGCAACTACCCTAATTTGAAAGTATGGATGAGAGTAAGTGGTTTTTCCAGATATGCAATTATTCTCATGTGATATGAAAAGAATGCTACATACGTATTCATAAGTGCAGGAAATGTTAAATTTTAGTTAGAGACCAGAGAAAACAAAATAATAAACCAATTTTTTTTCAGTACAAGCTCATTTTTGTGTGTCAGGAGCAACTTGAGAAACTGCAACTCACTTCTGGTGTGATAGAATTGGCCATATGCAAGGATGTTGCCCAGGGCACTCCCATGTTTGATGTTTTACCATCCTTGTGAGAGCCTTCTCTCATGTCCCCACTTGGGGAGCTGGAGCTGACAGAGGGAGCTCACCCACTCTCCCTGAATTTAGACTATCGACCTGTTGGTCAGCAGTCCTACCAGCATAAGGATTTAACTCATTGCGCCACTGGGTGCTCCTGGTACGAGCTCATGAAACCCTTGAAATCTTTCCATTCTCAAGGGTTCCATGAACTGCTGCCCTATATCATTTTCTCAGTGAAAAATCTTCTGAATTTTGCTCTGGGAAAGAATAAATATGCATAGCTGCACATTCTTCATCCAAGGCCAAGTACATTTGAGAGGACGCAATTAGGAAATGACATGGATAAAAAGTTGGTCCCTTCCTATCTCAATCTAGACTGGAAAAGCATGTGAATAAAAGAGAAAGCAGAGGGTTTTTTTTTAAAGAAGATGGATATGCAAGCATATGATTCAATGACAATGCTTAACGCTATTCAAAGCACAACCAGCGTAGGCATTGTGAGCAACCAAAAAGGAAAGAGAGATTCTGCTCAAATGATTGAAAGATATGATGTTTAGACTGTAATGCATACCCCACTCAAAGGTTGTCTCTCCATCCCTGTGGTTTTATCATCCCTTATGCTTCCCCTTCAACAATTTGGTTTAAAGAGAAATAATAATCCTTTTCCAGGATCTGACCAAAAAAGTAAATCCAGTTTAGTATTTGGTGTCCAGTTGCTGCCAGGATGTTAACATATCTCCCATCCTGTTTCTGCCTCTGGACATGGGAGACTTTATTTAGCTGTCATGTTTAATAGCTTTTGATAGACCCACATGGACTTGTCCAATCATTTTTAAAAGCCATCTCAATTAATAGAGAGATATTTGTAGCAAGGTGGCTGAGAAATTGAATTGTGGAACTGGTGACGGGCCTTTTGTTTCAAAGGAGAGAAGGGGACAATAGACCCTGATTAAAATATGCAATTCAGGGAAAGTTGGGAGAATTTTTGAAAAACAAGAGAAATAATAATAATGTAATGGAGGAAGTAAAAAGACTGTCATATCAGTCTTTCTCTTCTCAGAAGTCTAAGGGATGATGCTGTTTTTACCAGCAGGTGAACCGCAAGAAGAAGCCTATCTTAGACAAAAATGCTTTAGACTGATCACAACCAAATGAGAATGATGCTATATGAGAGCAATGAGAGCAACTAGCTTTAATATAAATAAATAAACAATTGTAAAGATTAAATTAATTAATTTAATTTAAATTCATTAATTTACCACTGCTTGGAACGGTGGAAAGTAGGGATGGATGGATGGAGAAAAGAAATCTAGGTGGGTCTGTTTTTACCTTTCTATAAAATTTGCCTGACACAAATCACAAAACATCCTCACCTTTAGGTTAAGGTAAAGGTTTTCCCCTGACATTAAGTCTAGTCATGTCCGACTCTGGGGATTGGTGCTCATCTCCATTTCTAAGCTGAAGAGTTGGTGTTGTCTGTAGATACCTCCAAGGTCATGTGGCTGCATGGAGCGGTACCTATTGATATACTCACATTTGCATGTATTTATTTATTATTTACGACCTTTCTACCCCGCCTTTCTCAACCCTGGAGGGGATTCAGGGAGGCTTACGTATAGGCAACTATTCGATGCCTTAAAAACCGTGTATAATTCAAGTCAATGTTACAAGAGAATTATAAAAGAATTAAAACATTTAAAACAATACATTCACAGTTAATCACGTAATCCACAAGCATATGCCGGGCCATTCCAAGAGTCATTGCACATCAATCCATATATGTCTATTGCGCACGTTTTCCAAAGGCTTGGTCACAACACCTTGTTTTTACTCTCTTACAGAAGGTCAAGAGGGAGGGGGTTGATCTAATATCCCTGGGGAGGAAATTCCACAGCCGAGGGGTCATTACTGAGAAAGCCCTGCCAGGTTGGCAGAAGCTGGAGCCAACAGTGGGAGCTCACCCCGCTCCCCAGATACGAACTGCCGACCTTTCAGTCAGCAAGTTCAGTAGCTCAGCTGTTTAACCCATTGTGCCAACATTTGATTGCTCTCAAATCTTGGTAGAAAGCACAATTCTAAGATTGTGTGTGTGTGTGTGTGTGTGTGTCCCTTTAAGTCACCTGTTGACTTATTACAATCCCATGAATTTCACATGGTTTTCTTAGGCAAGGAACACTCAGAGGTGGTTTTGCCAGTTCCCTCCTCTGAAATCTAGCCTGCAGCACCCGGTATACACTGGTGATATCCCAATCAAATACTAACCAGGGATGTCCTTACTTAGCTTTCAAGATCAGACAGGATTGGGTATTTTTAGGATATTTAGGCCCCTTATATAGATAGGAAAAATCCCACTGGTTGAGAACATTTTTTGTGTTTGTGTGTAGGGGAGGGTAGTGTTATGACATGTGCCCCATATAATTTGTGCATGGAAATTTATCTGCTCCGCAAAGCCTTGCAAGGTGCAGACAGGGGACGATGTCTGGAATCTGCTCTGTCTCTGGAACAAAGATGACTGCTGGATAAATTCTATCTGCACGCGTCTTTGGGAGATTGATGAGGGTAATATAAAGTACTGAGGAGGAAGAGGGATCCCAGATGGAATTTGTAATATCGGCAATTAGAAAAACAGAGACACAATCTAATTTTATCTAGAAGGCTTTGGGAAAGAGACTGTGCATGTACAGAAGTATATGCCACGATTGCAGCAAAGGCTGGTGAGCAATTATTCCTCACAGTCAGAGTGACCCAGTGGAGGGAGTGCTGAGCATGGAACTAGGAGACACAGAACATGAAATTAAAGTTCAGGTTTTATCTCTGTGATGATGGATTCAGTTGGGGCCCTGGGCCCATCTTGTTTCAACCTCAGAGCCCAAAGTGTAATAGAGGGATAATAACAACTTTACTTATAAAATTGTGATTCTGATTAGGATCAAAAGTCTCAAGATTATGGCACAGTAGCTACACAATATGACACAGTTGCTAAATTCTTAGAACCCCACCAGGGCAGAGAGAAGATAAATGAAAATGTGAACTTGTCCACAACCTCCCCTGTCAACCATCTCTATAATATTTCTCCAATCATCATTGCCCATACAATCCATCAAACAATGTGATAAGGGATATGCTTTATCAGACTATGAAACAAGATATTAAGTCAGATGCTACAGCTGAAATTCTATATGGTTCTGCATAAAATGCAGTTCCATATGCAAACCTAATCTTAGTTGCAACATGTACCCCTCCCAACTTACCGCACTATAACCCATAGTGGTGAGTACTTCTGAAGAGTGGTATGATCAGAGAAGCATCTAGATATGTCCCCATAGGCAGAGGCAAAGTGCTTACATCAGTACCATGATCCACAGGTGTTCTCTGGAGGTTTTAGCACAGTTGTAATCATTTTGCATTGAGCTACAGGGACACAGACAAAAGGTTATGCAGGGAGAGACTTCAGAGGATGTTTAGGTGAGGAGCACTAGATCCAGCAGAAGAAAGAATGGATCACCAACTTCTGCTATGCCCAAAAAAGGACACAGGTAGATGTAACGGAAATTTACATATGCCTACGCAACAGAATGTCAGCCTGTTTATGCTAGTCAACACCTTGTCATTTCCACATCTTGTCCTTCTGAATTTTATTTTTGGCCACTAGGTCAGTTTAAAGACTAGAAAATTAAAAATGCCATGAAATAAAGTGTTAATTTAGGATGCACAAACACCTGTTAAGCCAACTAATAGAAAACATTACACACATTGTTACACACAACAGACTTTGCCCATGGCAGCCCAATTTTTCTTCCAGAAGATACCTTGATTATGCTTTCATGCTTTCAATAGGAAAAAAACCCCTTTCCATTTTAAAAATGGGAGCAGTGATCAGGTGTCATTCTCTGGGTGTCCTTGTTGAAACTCAATATACATGTGTTAGCTCTAGCCATTCCACCTGGTTGCTGTCATGGGCTGACACCTTGAACTAAAGTTTCAAAAAGTTAGACTTAGAGGCTACAACTCCCAGGATGAACCAGCCAGCATCTGTAGCAGTCAAGCTAGTTGGGGGATTCTGGGTATCATAGCCAATTAATTTTTCAAGCTGCATTTTGACCCAGATCTCCAAAAGATGCTGGCACCAGAGACCTTCTATCGAGTATTCTCTTTGCCCATTTTTTTACTTTAAGAAAAGAAGAAGGAACCACTTAATTATGAGCTGCACCAGCAGCAAATGAGCTGTGATGGAATGTAAATCAGCCCATGCCCACAATTCAGGGACGGCAGCATCTGTGCATGCAGCTTGCAAAGTAATGAGGCTGTGACGATGGGCTGGCATCCTGCTTTGATCACTTCATCTTGTTCAAAACCTCTGCTGGGAGAACGGAGGTTAGTAGCGCTGACCTCCCTCCCTCCCTTAGCTTCACTCAAGAAGTGGCTGAAGGGGATCCAAATTCCTAACTCATTGACTTTCCTCTCTTACCCCTCTTTGCAATCCTGGTGGGCCAAAAGGATGGGGCCGGCATCATACACCACTCCCCATCTTTTACTTCAAACGTAATGGTGACTGGCAACTTATTCTTCTTCTTTCTAACCAGGAACAGGTGGCATGCTACTTTAAACGAAACAAAGCACCCATCTCATCATCTCTCCACAGATACATTCCTTTTCATACAAACAGGTGAAGCCACCGGGATGTGTTCGAATGAACACAGATGTTCAAAAAACCTGCACAACGGCTCTAGTTTCTAAGGTGGGGGGTGAGAGGAGGAGTGTGCTTGCCAGAATCATCTATGCAAGGAAACAAGGCGCATGAGATTGATTGCAGCTTTTAGCCTCCCACCTTGTTTCCATCCTGTAATTGGGAAATGGGCAACTTGTACTCATGTAAATTCCCAACAAAGCGTGTTCAGAACATGAAAACAAGAGGCTTTAGAGTCTCTGAAAGGGAGCTGGAAGCCAGATGTATCACGGCAGAGTATCATTTGCCAGCACAAGCGGAAACTGTGCCTTTCCATTGGAGGCAGAGGCTCGCGAAAGTGCAGCCGGCAGAAAGCGCTGCCCTTAATGAGCACATCTATCAATTTTCAGGGAACTTGGTTGATTATGGATACACAAAAATAAGAAACATGCCAATTTAACTGTTGGCCACTGATGTGGGGAAAAGAAAAGGAGAGCGAGAGCATTTTATTCACTCACGAGATGTTGAATCGGTCTACTGCAAATGAGTTCATCTATCCATGAGAACACGCAGGGAAACTGTTGGATTTTTTCTGCCTGACACCAAGTCCATCCACCTTAATGTTGGATACAAGTCCTGAACCACAAATAATGCATTTCTAGCTGAACACTCTGCTTCTCTTTCCCATAAGCTATGAAAGGTCATGTCCATTTCTGGTTTTTTAAGGAACACGCTTGAGATGATTTGAGCATATGTTTTAATATGCAAACTGTGTATACCATAAAGATGTGTTGTGGGGCTATAAGGAGTCACAGTTCACATGTTCTGAATCAAACCTAGATTTGGCTCAGAATAATGTGTGAATTGTTCCTTCTTTTTCTAGTAAATAGAGATATACTTTAATGATATTATAAAAGTGAAGATCAACATACAGGCATATGTCAGTTAATGAAGTCTGATTATTTTTAACTTCTTTCTCGAACTAGATCTTTCTAGCTAGAAGTTGTGTAGAAACATTGAGAGGATGGTGAAAAAACACAAGAGAAACACGGGCTTTCAGTGTCAGGTTTCAGAAATGTGCCTGCAGTACACAATGTGATAAAGCTGGAGATGGGAATGTATAGTACTAGCTGAATGTACTATACCTGTGACCCTAACTACAAAAGCAAGGTTAACAGCTGCTGCCAACAGAGTCCCTTACTAAGCACGTAAAGACAACAGAAAAGAGAAAAGCACTAGCTAACCCAGTCTCCCTTTGTAGCTATCCCCATAAATATTTTAAAAAACCATGTTCACACTTGCTAACTAATTCGGGTCTTTGAAAAAATCAAGATATGATTTCCATAAAACACAACACGGTCCAATTAGGACTTAAACAGGATCAACATTTGCAATCTCCAGAACAAGTCCAAGAGCGACAATGAAAGCCTTCAAAACTGGAGGAACCTGCAACAGAATTATAGCTTTGAACTAGCTAGCCTGTCTTCAGGATCCAGACACCAGCACACAGAAGATTCATAGCAAAATGATCAAACATAGGCTTCAGCCAGTATCTAGGAAGAAACAATTTTATAATTCTAGAACAGATATCAAAAAGAATTCATGCATGCCTCCTTTTTAAATGCATGGTACAAACACAAGGATTCTTTGTGTTGAAATACTGAAAGGAAAGCAAAAAAGAAAGAGGTGTTATCCTCAACTTGTCATGTTTGATATTTGTCCAAGTATCTTCCTGTATTTACTTTAGAGAGTGAAATGACGGATGAGATCCTACACAGGTTTGCAGCTCCGCATGAACAATTCCATGCTGGCTCTTAGTGAGGAAATATGGTGACATTATGTGATAGTTTTGATTTTCTAGAAATGTTCAAGGAGGAGAAACACTACAAAAGTATGCTGCACCAGTCTCATGGATGATGACTGTATCAAGATTTAAGCTAAAAACTTTCCATCGGGAAGAGGTAGAAAAATCTTCAGAACCACCAAAGGTTGAAAATAAAATAGAAGGTTTTGAGCCCATGGATTGCTATGCGTCTAGATTGAGTTTGCTTTTATGCTGCTACCAAGTGTGAGTCTAAACTTGGACTGCACGACTGAGGCCAGACAAGAAGGTCCAAGGACAGAAACTTAAACAATGACTCTTGCCCCATATCTGCATAGGATGTCATGTAATAGGCTCCATGTATTTGGGAAAAAAATAGCAGGTTACCCATTTTTCTGCATAAGGAACAAATGGAAACGTTTGTTAACAGGTTCCCCTGACACTTGCATTGTCAATACTACATCCATTTATGCCAGGCTACACTATGATCTAAGATTATCAATATTGTACAATTTCATCTAATGATCACTAAGTGAAGGTAGTAGAGTCTCAGGTCAATATTTCAGTCACTGATGATTAGCATGAGTAACAGCAGGATTACATTTTCCTTGGTTTACTATGGCAATGAGAACCGGTGTGGTTTACTGTTCTGGGCATTGGACTATGACTCTGGAGACCAGGGTTTCTACCCCTGCTTTAGCTATTGAAACCCAAGGGTGACCTTTGGCAATATCATATTCTTTCAGCCTCAGAAGAAGGCAAAAGCAAACCCCGCTGAACAGATCCTGCCAAGAAAACTGAGTGATAGGTTCGCCTTTGGGTCAGAAATGACATGAAGGCACACAACAAGTGATGGCCCTTAAAAGGAGGTTCTTCCATGACATTACTGGAAATAGTAGATAGCTTTCTCTGAAAGATGGGTTGACAACCATGACTGATAATACACAATTTTGGGAAAAAGTACATTATATCATATTGCAGACGCTCAGATCACACAGTAAAGCAAGGTGTGCCAACAAAACACTGGTGGGAAACTGGTGGCAGACAAAAGGCCACACTGGCATCCCACAGAAAACATGGAATTATTTTAGGATCTGCTTTTTTACAACAGAAAATGGCCTTGAATTCGCTTCCATTCATTTCTGCTTTACAAACCTAAAACAGTCCAGTGTATTATATGTGTGAGAAAATTGATCTCATGCTCTCTAGAAAATTTGAGGGCATTTCTTTCTACCACTGGAGGACCCTAAGGGTCAAAGAAATAGATCTGAGGGCCACATTCAATCAGTAAATCGTATTTTGCCCAATCTTGTAATGGAACAAACAGTATATTGTAGAAGATGACCCAGATCTTCATAAGGATTCTGTGATAAGCCAGTACAAAAGAGTTCTCTAAGTTCATAAGCCCAAAAATATTTGCATATGCCTGAGAATCTTCAAATTCTATCGCTTGGAAAAAAAACAAGAAAAGGGCAATACGCACATACCCCTCTAAACAAGACTGGGTTATTTTGGACCAGCCAACCAACCCAAGAAGCCCCAAACTATGTTTCAAAAAGCAGGAGTGCAAAGAGCCACCAGTACCTGAAGTCTGTCCAGGTGGGTGAAAAATGCTCCTAAACTCTATGATGTTGCCCACCTACAACTCTAGGACAGGAAACTATCAGGGGCTGGAGGGGCCCCTTCCAGACATTGATAGGTCAAGCTCGTAAAACCAACCATGTTTGCTTCCAAGTGCCCTCAGCGCAGGAGCAATTTTTAAAGTTTGGGTTTTTCATCCTGGAGGCATTTTGTGGGAGGAGATCACAACAATTGTCATGGGGCCGCATGATGTCCATGGGTTTTGTGTTCTCCATCTCTCATCTGGATCCATGGTTGCAAAATGCCATTGAGCTCCATCTCCAGTGGACCCCCAAGGAACACAGCCAATCGTATTGGCAATGGGCACTCCAGTCACCCCCAACATCTGGGAATTCAGGCTTGGGAGCCATTGATCAAGCACATAAATTATGCACCAGTGTTTCTGCTCATTCCATCATTTTACTTAATAATGGGCAGTGAGGATTGGAGGCAGGAGTTTCAATTGAGGAGAGTGCTCTGATATGCTAACTCCAAGGAAACAAACAGGGAATACGTCTTCATTTCTGTCCCATATATTTCAGCGAGGTGTATGCAAAAAGCATTCCCTGCAGACGAAGCCTTTACCGTCTTAATGAATACATATCTTAGGGCTTGTCAGCCTGTCTGTACTTGTCTTACGGAACAGGCTTTCTTCCCATGTTCTTTCAGCATAACCGTGTTGGCACAGGCTCCCATCTGGAATGAAAATACCCTCAGGCACAAAATGGCTTGTGTGAGTGTAATTGTACTGACACAAGGGAGTTCTTCTGGGATGCCTACCATGATCTCAGAATAAGAGAGTGAGTTCTAACCATGTCCCTAATTCTACTCAGATGCACAGAGATGATCTCACAATTGGCACGATGAACCCTTAGTTCTCAGAGATCTATGTTAAAAAATGGTGCAGCTAAGTAATTTTAGTTCTTAGATTGATAGAAGGATTTCAGAAAGACCCTCTGCATATTCTAGGGCACACGTACTGCTACACTTAGACGTTAATGAAGAGTTCTTCCCACACAAGTGTTCTCTCTCTGTCTTTACAGTACTTTACCTCTCCAAATATCTTCTTGATTTTCTTTTTTATAAATTTGTTCAACCATCTCCCTAAGGCAAATACATTGACAGCTTTTGTCCTCCTTTTATAAAAAATATTAAACACACTTCCCAAATGTTTCTTGACATTCATGGGCTTGTTAGATTCAACCTATTAAATTTTCTCTTTTGCGAAGTTATCTCTCTCAAGCCGATTCCTCCTCTTCCAGAGGATTCTTAACATTCTGGAGTTTGTTAGGACGAACCTTCCTAACGTTCTGTTTTACAATTGTCCCTTCTACCAATGATCTTCACAAATCCATGATTTATCTTACTCTATCCCCTCCCCAACCACATTATGTTCAGAGCCTCTATTTTGTCTTGTAATTTGTGTTGGAGAATAAACCAGGCTAATACAGTAGAGTCTCACTTACCCAACATAAACGGGCCGGCAGAACATCAGATAAGCGAATATGTTGGATAATAAGGAGGGATTAAGGAAAAGCCTATTAAACATCAAATTAGGTTATGATTTTATAAATTAAGCACCAAAACATCATGTTATACAAAAAAATTGACAGAAAAAGTAGCTCAATACGCAGTAATGCTATGCTGTAATTATTGTATTTACGAATTTAGCACCAAAATATCATGATGTATTGAAAACATTGACTACAAAAATGCATTGGATAATCCAGAATGCTGGATAAGCGGGTCTTGGATAAGTGAGACTACTGTATGTGCAAGCTGGTGTCTCTGATGGCGCAGCGGGTTAAACGCTGAGCTGCTGAACTTGCTGACCGAAAGGTTGGCAGTTCAAATCCGGGGAACGGGGTGAGCTCCTGTTGTTAGCCCCAGCTTCTGCCAACCTAGCAGTTCAAAAATATGTAAATGTGAGCAGATCAATAGGTACCGTTCCAGCGGGAAGGTAATGACGCTCCATGCAGTCATGCCAGCCACATGGCCATGGAGGTGTCTATGGACAACACCAGCTCTTCGGCTTAGAAATAGAGATGACCACCAACCCCCAAAGTCAGAGACGACTAGACTTAATGTCAGGGGAAACCCTTTACCTTTTATCTAATATGTGCCAAAGGAAGAGGTTGGAGAGAATGTTACCTCCTCCTATGCCCCCCACTATTGAGACATGCAATTCCAAAACATGGGTTGGAGATTGTTTCTGATTCAGGGAAATGGAGAAGGCAGGAATGTTATGGGTGGGGGGTAACCTACATCCCAGGTTGACAATATGAAACCAATAACGGGATAACAGGAGTGAGAAGGTAGAAGAGGGGAGCATTTTCTCATTTAGCGCTGATCAACTGATCAACAGCATATACTATCAAGGCATGAGAAGACTGTGGTATCAGCCTTTGTTTCAAATCCAGCTTTCTTGTACTGGTGAATGAAACATAAAATAACAGAGTTGAAAAAGTCTTCAAAGGCCATCTAGTCCAAACTCCTGTTATGCTGAATCCATAGCTAAAGTACTCTTAAGTGATGACTACCAAACTTCTGTTTAAAATCTTCAAAGAATAAAACTCTACTATCTTCCGAGGTAGTTTATTTCACTGTCAAACAGCTCTTACATTTCCTAAGGTTAAGGATGAATGTCCTTTCTTGTAATTTGAATTTATATTTTAGTCTCTGGAGCAGCCAAAAACAAGCATGCTTCCTCTTCCACGTGGCTTCTTTTCAGATATTCAAAGATGGCCATCACACTGACTCTCAATTTTCTCTTCTAAACACATTCTGGGATGTTCTTCAAACAATATAAAAGAGTCACAGACTCTTGAAGACAGTAGTGGGGAACAATTCCAACTGAGAACAAGATGAAGCTTGGACATCTATTCCATCATCAGGGACTAGATGTCCGGACTGTGGTGCAGACTGGTTAGCAGCCAGCTGCAAGAAATCACTCTGACCAAGAGGTCATGAGTTTGAGGCCAGCCCGTGCCTGCGTTTGTCTCTGTCTCTGTTCTATGTTATGGCATTGAATGTTTGCCTTATATGTGCAATGTGATCCGCCCTGAGTCCCCTTCGGGTGAGAAGGGCAGAATATAAATACTGTAAATAAATAAATAAATAGTAGCACCTTCTTTTAACCACTGCATGAGTTGAAGCTTCCAAGATGTGCAGGAAATGGACTAAGAGGCTGTTTCTCCCTTCCTCTGCAATACTAGGGTTGTTAAGGTTACAAATGGAAATGGATGAGCAGCAGATTTATGACAAACAACTTAGTTTATCAAATTCACTTTCACAAAATGTGATCATGGCCAGTAGTTCTGATTGTTTAAAAACAGATAAGATTAATGCATGGATGAGAAGAAGTCTACAAAACAACTTGTGTTCACTTGCAGAATGTCTCTGAATTCCTGTTGCTGAGAGTATTCAGCAACAGGGGAGTTCTATCAGTCATGCTATGATCTGGTCCCAGATGGAAACAGGATATAAGGTTATATGGATGCTTTACACGATCTGGCGTGGCTTCTGGCTTATTTTGCCTGAGCATTTTCCAGTTACAGCATGAATATGCACTATTCTCATGCGAACATGTAAATGTGTATTTAAATAACTGTTGTTGTTCTTTCTCCTTCCAAATCCCATTTCACTGCATTCAAAGTACACATTTATTGAACTAAAATGTGCTTAATTAATATTTCATATAGCAGTGTTGGATACTCTACATTCCTAATGGATTGTATTGATCAAAGGAAGAAAAAGAAAATGTCTATGTTGCTGGAGGGAAAACTAAAGCTGTCAGTAATAAAGCAATCACTGTTCAAAAGGTTTAAGACATGGAACAGAGCTTCTGCAAAATCTAGGCAACCTCTCCCCTCCCCTGCAAAAAACCCCCCACACAATTTAAGAGAGCTAGTTATTGTATTTATTGTATGTCACCCTTTTAAAAATGGATTTAGGAGCTATAAACATCAAATATGGGGAATACATTAATTATATATCGCTTTACTATATACTAAAATATATTATGTAATAAAATACAGCATTAACAAAGCAACAAAAATACTGAGACGGCTGAGGGATTGGTCAAATTTAAAGGTCATATATATATATATATATATATATATATATATATATTAGAGTCTCACTTATCCAACATAAACAGGCCAGCAGAACGTTGGATAAGCGAATATGTTGGATAATAAGGAGATTAAGAAGAAGCCTATTAAACATCAAATTAGGTTATGATTTTACAAGTTAAGCACCAAAACATCATGTTATACAACAAATTTGGCAGAAAAAGTTGTTCAATACTCAGTAATGCTACGTAGTAATTACTGTATTAACAAATTTAGCACCAAAATATCATGATATATTGAAAACATTGACTACAAAATGCGTTGGATAATCCAGAACGTTGGATAAGCGAATGTTGGATAAGTGAGACTCTATGTGTGTGTATATGTAGGGTCTATGTATGTGCACATGTCCTAAACAGGTGCTAAAGTTTTGTAATGTAAATGTAATGTAATGTAAATGATTTCCACATGTGGTTTAGAGCTGAAAAATATGAAAATCAACTCATCTGAAATGTGATGCTTGAAGAGAGTTATAAAGATACCACAGATTGCTAAAAAGACAAATGAATGACTCATAGATCAAAAAAACAAACAAACTAGAACTCTAATCAAAAGTGTAGAAGACTGAATTGGGATTGTAAGATTTGGGAAATATTATGCGATGATGTGGCTCATTGAAAAAGAGTAGGAAAAGAATTGGACCAATTCAAGCAAAGAAACCAGGGTCATGAGCATGAAGGATTGGGAATACAGGCAGTCCCTGAGTTACAAACATCTGAATTACAAATGACTCACAGTTAGGAACAGGGGCGAGACAACAGGAAGTGAGAGAAATATCCCCCTAGACAGGGAAATTCACCCCTGAAAGAGTTCTCATGGAGAAAAGGTGTCTCCTCTGCAGCTTTATCACCACCAATCCTTGTTTCCACAACAAGCCAAATTTCTCAAAATCCAATCATCACAAGGACAAAAAGTGAGGTGAAATCTCCTGACATCAAAACAAACGTAATCATTCCCTATACTATCCAAAGATTCTATTGTGGGGGGGGGGGGGGGGGAGGCTGGAGTTACACTTTAAAAATGTACCTGTTCCAACTTACAAATGCATTAAACTTAAGAACAAACCTATCTCGTTTGTAATTTTGGGAATGACTGTACATGGTCTTTCATTCATTGGGTTGTGATAAGTCGACAGTGAAATGACAGCCGACAATAACAAATATGTCAGGAGAAGCATTCCATAAATAGGTCACTACTCTGGAAAGGGTCCTCTCCTCTGCTGGTAAACAACATACTCCTGATAGAGAAGGTACTTGGGGAAAGAACTTCAGCAGAAAATGTCAAAACAGAAGGACTGGAGAACAAGAAGGGATATACTTTCAAGTATTTGACTCCCAGGCCTTTCATCATTTTGAAAATCAATACAAGTATCTTGAATTGAACCTCAATACGAACAAGGCAGCAGTGCAGTTCTTCCAAGATTATATTACATGAACAAACCTAAGATTCTGGCAATCATTTTTTCAAGAGTTCTGGTTTCCATGCTTTTTAGCTCAGTATATAAGAAAGTAAACCAGACCAAAACACAACGTATAAATTTGATGGTTCTATATAAACAATGATAATAATACTAATAATCTCTGACTAAATTAAATACATCACTATGCGTATCATAGGAGAAGAAATGCAATTCCCAAAATTATCCAGGTTTCTGCTTCCAGCTTTCAATGCTGATATAAGAAAAAAGTAGAATTCAAGAGAAATGCAAAATAATTACTCAATAAAAACCAAAATCCTTTTGCCCAAAGCCAAGCTCTTCCTGTAATACTGGGTCCTTGTATTTTAATTCTTCTTGCCCATGTAAATGTTTTATTATGAACAAGATATCTTTTTAATATAATCATCCTGGGTCTCATGCAAGAGAAGATAATATAACACCTGCATTAGAAAAAGGCAGCAGACTCTGGTAATGTTGTTTTAATGTAATTTGTGTACTGCAGGAACTAGCTCAACCTGATCATTTAGAATTCGATCAATGCGAATTAGTGTCTTAAAGAGAGATAAACCATTTGACAATTTAGGATTTGATCAATGCAATCCAAGGCCCTCACAAAGATTAAAAAATTATACACATCAGGTGCATTTAGGAATAATAAAACAAATTTATGCAACACTGAAATAGGCAATAAACGGACATCAGGGTAAGTACGGTATTACAGACAGATGATGTACAATGAGCCTGCCAGGTTTCAGATAAATTTGAGAAGGCTTCCACGATGTGCCCCCATTTCTCTCTTGAAAAGAGCAAAACATTATGGCTGTTTTTCTGCAGCTCATGTAATGCAGAAAGACATAAGGGAAAAGAGTTAGTAGAGAGGAGGAAAAGCTTAAGGAGAAGAAGTATCTGATGCAGAAAAGCTCAGCCATAACAGAGAGTTTACACAATTTGGGGTGTCACCCCTTGTTTATGTTGTTACAGGAGGCAGTGTGAGAGTCTCAATAAAGCCAAGAGCGAAATGCTCCAGATGGCGGGATATGAATTACTGGCACTTAATGAACTTAAAGGTGTCTTCTGCCGCAATACAATCAATAGGAGTATGCAAAGTCCAGATGTATGCAGGTGCTGTTCCAAGAACATCAGACAGCTGTGATGGGTCAGACCAAAGGCCAATCACCCTAAACAGTCAATTGTCACAGTAGCCGACTAAATGCTTACAGGAAACTCATAAGCCCTGCATGCATGCAAACACACTCTCCTATTTCTCATTTACCCAAGCAAGTCGTATTCTGAAACACACTGAATTTTATTCTGTGTGCAGCATACAGCACCACCGCTAAAAT
Source organism: Anolis carolinensis (assembly GCF_035594765.1). NCBI lineage: Eukaryota > Metazoa > Chordata > Lepidosauria > Squamata > Anolidae > Anolis > Anolis carolinensis. The sequence goes on from NC_085845.1 coordinate 199,403,106, forward strand.
AAAAGAATTTGTATCACCCCTTCTTTTTTAAAATATAATTTTTATTACTAACACACGGTTAATCTATACATTTCAATAAAATAACCCCGTCTTAAGGCCATGTTTGTATCATCACATCTAGTGGCACTTCATTCAACAGCTTAACTATGGATGTGCCAAGAAGCCCTTCTTTTTTCTGTCCTGAAACTCTTCCAAGGTTCAAAGAATGGCCCCAATGGGGTCTGTGTTATGAATGAGATGAACATGGTAATCACCTGGTAGTTAGGAAAAGATGCAAACAAAAACACAACTCAAATGATCACGTCACTAACATAGTAATCCCATTCAAAGGCTAACTTTAAATGGCTAATCTAAAATTCTGGTGGGAAATGATCTTCAAACTTGAACCAAATTCACCTCTGGGTAGATCATAACCAAGACCTCCTATTCAGCATGTTGCTTAACTCCAGTGCAAGAATACCCTGTAACATGATGTCTTTCATATTCTTCATCTGTGCTGGGAGTTGTTGTGTGCCTTCAGTTGTTTATGATTTATGATGACCCTGATCATGGGCTTTCTTGAAGCTAAGAGTCCAAGGTCACTCAGTAGACATCCACAGCTGAATGGAGAACCAAACCCTGGTCTCCAAAGTTGTAGTTTGTCACTCAAACCACGCTGGCTCTCCATCTTAATCTGTTCTATATTGGCCCAACATTGAGTTAGCATGATCACAGGTCCCACGTACATAGACACTGTTCCTTTGACTCAGGATTTCTTCTGGGATGTACTTAGGATGCTGTTTTCTGTGTTTTCCTCCTGGCACTATCATTTATTATAGAGAAGAATCTACTTTTCATACCCAGAGCTTTCCTTCTAGCAACTTGGCTCTGACACCTTTACCACCAGTGCTAACTCAATTGATCACCATTGACACTATGGCAGGAAAGATACCTGTTTTCTAATCAACTAGAGTAATAATCACATTGGATAATCATTTGGATGCTGCAGAAACTAGCTTAACTTAATCATTTAAAATGCAGTCAATACAAATTAGTGTCTGGAAAAGAGATAAACCATGTTGATAGTCAGGCACACCTTATATACATAAATTATACCTGCAGGGACATAACTTCTTATCTCAAAAGCAGTCAATTTTAGCTCTAAGGGAATGGTGCAGTTCAATGTACTGAAATTATTGAATTTCTTGAGAGATGCACAAAGCCCCTCCTGGTTATTCCTCTTCTAGTTATGGTCATTTCCCTCCACTGTTACAGCATGTGGGCACATGTTATATTTTGTACTGTCTGTTAGATATGAATGGGGCCTGATTGCTGCAGTGCAGTGGTGTGACCACTGGACCATGACTCTGGAGACTAGGGCTTGAATCCCCATTCGGCCACGGAATCTGACCAGGTGATCTGGGGGAAATCACACCCTTTCAGCCTCAGAGGAAGACAACAAAATCCTTGTTAAGAAGACCTGTGATAAGGATCAGTTTTGGTTGTCATAAGTCAGAATGACTAGAAGGCACACAATGACACCAAATGATTGCAGGGCTTAATTTACATTTCCAGACTGAATTTGCTTGCTGCCCTTCTAGATTTACCTGTAAATCTATATCTATATCTGAATGAAACTTCTATTATTCTTGAAAACATCACCCACAGACCTCTACAGACCACAAAGGCCTCATTTATTGTTGACCCCAGAGCACAAGAAACCTGCATGGCATAGACATTGAAGACTTTATAATGGCAATAGCACATAAAATCTCATTTTATGATGTCTTGTTGTGCCTCCTTGAACTGCTGGTGCACACTGGTGGGAAAACACTGCTCTACATTTGGCTGGACTGATCCACATATTGCAGAGGAATTAATGTTGGCAGCAGACCTTCGGTATGGAACTGCTTTAAAACATAGGCCCTGGGGGTGACCCTTCTGTTTAGAAGCTGATGCAAGAAGTGAAACTCGGAGTGGTAGGTATATGCACTACACATTCTAAGCATGTTTGCCATTATTAAGTGGAGCTGCTTTGCAACAATACTACAATTAGCTCTATTAATCTCACAGTCCCAACTTGAAATCACACTGACACACAGAAGATTGGTTTACGCATTTAACAGGATTGTAAATTTAGCAGCTCAACCTTACTTAATTCTCCTTTTACAGGCAATTAAACAAGCTCTTTAAAGTGCTTTGGCTTGAAACCCTGTCTTCGGTCCTCACGTTCAATTACACCGAACACGAGACATTGGAAAAGCATCAACGTTCAGTTTTGCACTAACTTTGCCATAATTTACTTATCAAGCTACAATAAAAAAAAAAACAGTTAAAAGAACATCTGTTTAATTTAAAGTCTTAAGAGCATGGAAATACATTCTTTAACAAAAATTATGCACTAAGGCAGACAAAAGACATCCCGCACCCATTCCAGTATGTTCAAGCACATTCTTCAGAAGAAATAAAACGATACTTAGGAGATGCTATAGAATTATCTGCGCTATTGGCCCTCAATAAAATAATATTTCCAGGAATGTTTTAAATATGGCATCTTATGGAAGCAATTACCATTTATAATCATACATAGGGCAAATTGAGATAACTGCAAAAATGCAATTCTTATTGTGCAGTCTTGTTTTTCTAGAGTCCCAGGAGTCTCTCTGATTCCATTTAATTTTAATGGTTTGCTGCTTTTCTTCAGCACAACAGAGCCAAATCTCTTGCCATTTCTATTCTAAGGAAAGGGCATCCTTACCCTCTTAGATAGGAACTGGAAAGACCATAGAGAGAC